>NC_142930.1:7609727-7632227 GCF_046866305.1 Octopus bimaculoides | reverse complement strand
ATACCCAGGTCTCTCACTGATTTAGGCTCTGGGATTGAAATTCCCTGTGGACCAGTGTACTCTGTAAGTTTCATATTCAGTTTTGGACGTTGGTAGCGCAGGGCTTGGAATTTTTCAGCATTAAACTGCATATTATTGTCCTCAGCCCATCTGTAAACTGAGTCCAATTCCTGCTGCAGGTGTGCAACATCACTGGAGTTCTGTATTTTCTGCGAGACTTTTGTATCGTCTGCGTAGCTTGCAAGAGTGGCTATCCGGGCACTTGAAGGCATATCTGAGAGAGCGACTATAAAAAGCAATGGTCCCAAGACAGTGCCCTGTGGAACACCGCTCATTATTTGTGTTCTCATAGAGGTGGCTCCATTAGCCACTACTGCCTGACTTCTATCTTTCAGAAAGTCATGTAACCACTCTCCAAGTTTTCCAGCTATGCCAAGATCACGCAGTTTGTGGCATATCACACCATGATCCACTTTGTCAAAAGCTTTTGCAAAATCAAGGTATATTACGTCCACATTTGAGTTGTTGAGTAACTGCCTCAACACCCAGTCATAATGTTGTAAGAGCTGGGTCAGGCAGCTCCTACCTGGTCGAAAGCCATGTAGGGTATCACTCAGCAATTTATTTTCTTCAAGGAAAGCGATCAGTTTTCCTCTGATTATCCTTTCCATGACTTTGCTGATGTGTGAAGTCAGAGAGATAGGCCTATAGTTTTTGGCATCTGCTCTGCTTCCCCCTTTATGGATTGGGCATATTATTCCCTCCTTCAGCTTGCTTGGCAGTCTTCCATTTGCGAGAAAGCTCTGGAAGAGGATCTGGAGGGGTTTTGCCAGGGCATGCTTACACGATTTAAGGAGGATTGCTGGGAAACCATCAGGGCCAGCAGTTGAGTTTGTGTCCACTTCATGTATAGCTAGTAGTACATCTTCTTCGCTAATGTTGATGTATTCCATCGTAACTGCCTCACTGGTTATAGGGGAGGTAGTAAAGAAGTCCACTGGTTTGTTCACTTGTCTGTGCTCCAATGGAGTGGTGAAGACACTTTTGAATTGCTCATTCAGTACCTCACTGATCCTAGTTGGAATGTCTGTGAGGGAGCCATCCTTTTCGGAGAGGGGTCCAATCTTGCAGCGTACTGAGGCTGTTTCTTTTGCGTAATGAAAGAAGGCCTTTGGGTTTGACTTAATGTTTTTTATAACCCAGGCTTCTTTGTCTGCTCTCTCCTTCACATAGGATTGTTGCAGCCTTTTAATATATATATATATATATATATATATATATATATATATATATATATATATATATATATATATGTATATATATATATATATATATATATATATATATATGTATATATATATATATATATATATGTATATATATACATTTATATATATATATATATATATATATATATATATATATATATATATATATATATATATATATATATATATATATATATATATATATATATATACATATACATATATGTATATATAAATACACACACACACACACATATATATATATGTCATCATCATCATCGATTAACGTCCGCTTTCCATGCTAGCATGGGTTGGACGATTTGACTGAGGACTGGTGAAGCCGGATGGCAACACCAGGCTCCAGTCTGATTTGGCAGAGTTTCTACAGCTGGATGCCCTTCCTAACGCCAACCACTCAGAGAGTGTAGTGGGTGCTTTTACGTGTCACCCGCACGAAAACGGCCACGCTCGAAATGGTGTCTTTTATGTGCCACCCGCACAAGCCAGTCCAGGGGCACTGGCAACGATCTCGCTCGAAAATCCTACAGGAGCCAGTCAGGCGGTACTGGCAACGGCCACGCTCAAAATGGTGCATCTCATGTGCCACCCGCACAAGAACCAGTCCAGGGGCACTGGCAACGATCTTACTTGGCTTGCCGGGTCTTCTCACGCACAGCCCATTTCCAAAGGTCTCGGTCCGTAGTCATCGCCTCGGTGAGGCCCAATGTACGAAGGTCTTGCCTCACCACCTCAGCCCAGGTCTTCCTGGGCCTACCTCTTCCACGGGTTCCCTCAACTGTTAGGGTGTGGCACTTTTTCACGCAGCTATCCTCCTCCATTCTCACCACACGTCCATACATATATATATATAGATGTATATATAGATATATATATACATACATACATATATATACTTATTTATTTGTAGCATTTTGTTTTAGTCAATTTGTTTTTAATAACAATATTAGTTATTTATTCAATAGTGGTTGTAATATATATTGAGAATAATTGCATTTACTATTCTAAGCAAGTTTGAAAGTTAAGTAAGCATGAAAATAACTAGCCTAATTAATAAAATGTGTTATTGGTAGACTAATAAATAGCTAAAGTTAGATTTTAGATTCATAGTAAAGACAAAATTAAAAAAATATAAACCCAAATATATAAAAGAAATGCAAATTAAAATGAAACATTTTAGTCTGTAATGAAAATTCATTATTCAAAATATTTTAAGTGTTTTTTGCATATTGATGAGTTACTTTTATTTTTGTTTCTTTCTTTTTAATTCTAGGTTATTAAAATATCTTTGTTGATTAATTTTAAGAATTTTACAGGTTTTTGGAGCTTCTCTTCAAACAGAAATTTTCCTCAACTGTCAAATAATTTCAGAACTATTACTGATTTTAATTTTAATAAAGTCACTGATCTAATAATGGACTTTAGATTTTGGTACCATTTGTCTCTTGGAGGAAAGATAAAAAATAAATTTTATTACCTATGGAAATATTTAATATTAGCTCTACTAAATTTGCATGAAATAACTGCCAAATATCTCTATCATTATTCCTTACTGTCGTGAAAATGGGAATGAAACAGGTAAAATATAAATAAAAACAGACAACTCTCATCCCACAAAAGCCTAAACAACAACAGTATCTAAGAATCAAGATATAATTTGAATACAAAGTTTAATATCATTTCAAGGAATAAATAATATTGCCATTCTAAAAGTTTTGTAAGTAAAATAGATTATTACAAGTGATCTGATATAATTGAATTGATAAATATAATAGAATAAATATTAAATGGAAGGTGACAAAATTCATAAAGCCGGGAGAGTGTTGCACAGAACCTGTCAATTCTTTTGACTTCACACCATCTGACCATATACATTCATACATTAATGCACACGCACACACACACACACACACACATACATATATACATACATAGGCCCTTAGGTATAATCCCAGGTAAATCCAGGCAGTATTTTGAATTATGCATTCATGTTGAAGTAATGGATTACGTGGTTAGCTAGTATGTAAATGGTCCACGTGTGTATATAGAGTGAGAACGACAGACATCAAGATAGACTGAAATGGGTTGTGAGTGAGTGCATAGAAGAGAGAGGAGAAAGAGAGAGAAAAATGGAATGGGATGGGTGTGGGAAAGAATGAATGAGAGTGAAAGTAAAGTACAATCAAAAATTGAAATCAAAATATAAAATAAATAATAAAAATAAAGATAAAATGCTAGTATTATTCTCCATCAGGCGTTAAGGTTTTGGTAGAGTGGAAGAGGGAGGTATTTTATCAATCAAATAGATTGATTCTAGGTTAGGTGTGGTCAGAGAGAATAATTAGTTCAGTGGTCAGTAGGATAGATAAAAATAGATGTCTAGCTTAAGTGAGTATACATAGTATAAAACTACAATTAAAGAGATAAAAGACACAAATTAAAGAACTAAAACTTAAAAATTAAAGGTTAAATTGAAAATTAAAATTTCAAATTTTAAAAAATTAAAGCTTGCTAGCTTCTAAGATACTTATGTTGATAGAGAAGAAAAGGAAAAGAAAAACGTATGTGTTTTGTAATGACCGTGGATGCATATAGGCAAATGTTGATTTTGCTTGCATTTAGACTTATGGAAGAATCTAAAGGCGCAATAGAACTTATGCTTACATGTAGAGAATGCGTTGTGTTGCTTACTGAGTAATGTCGGTGAATTATGAATTAATATTCAGAGAGCTTCTTTCAGGCAGAGTCCACATGTTGGGTGCTGGCCTTGATATGGGACACCAGAATCTATTGTGACTCAGGATATCCTATATAGTATTTTCCTGTTTATCAGATGGTGGTTGGCTAGGGGCATGGATTTGCTATGCTCCTGATATTTAAATGAGTTTAGATGCGCAGAATATCTCTGTTTAAAATTAATAGTAGACCCGATGTAGTAACTAGTAGAATTATGTAATGTGTTTGGGACAATGCATTTTTATACTACGTTAGACCTTCTGCAGTGGGCATTAACTTAATTCCAACTACCTAAATATATATAATCATAACATAGGTAAATGCAGCGAAAACACTAACACCGAACATGATAACATGTACTACACCCGTAATCCTAGCACTATACCAGCATAAACCAGGATATGAATATCCCCACTTCCAAGGAAGGTTGGAATATGGCTAAAACGAATGTTAATACTAATAGCATTACTACTACTAATGCTAATGACTCTAATACCATCACTACTGCCATTACTACTACCATTACTACTACTACTACTACTACTACTACTACTACTACTACTAATAATAATAATAATAATAATAATAATAATAATAATAATAATAATAATAATACGGGCCAATCCCCTAATGACACCCTAAACTTCAACTTGTCCATAAATATCAAGCTGAGTAAAAAGTAAGCAACGTTTTGAAACATGAAATTCACCACAATATATTTAAACAATACGGAAATTTTATTCATCAAAGTAAATGCCATTACAATCAACGCATTTTTGCCAACGAGTTACAAGTTTGTTTATTCAGGTAACATAAAAATCTGGAGTTCTGGAGCTGGTGAACTCGTTGAACGCACTTTCAGCATCGGCTTGATTTTTGAACTCCTTCTCTCGCAGGAAACCATCAATGTGCTTGAAAAAGTGGTAGTTGGTAGAAGAAATGTCTGGGAAATAATCTGGGAGGAGAAGAACTTCGTAGCCAAGTTCCCTCAACCTCTGGAGTATCATTAGTGTGGTTGAGCATTGTCATGAAGAATGATTGGCTTTCTTCTGATGACCAGTCTGGAACGGAAGAGTAGCCGTTTTCCGTTCATTTTGACAATTTCATAGAAATATGTTTCTGCAATAATGGTTTTTCTGGGTTTTAAGAAGTTATAGTCGATGAGTCTAGCAGTTCACCACCAAACAGTTGCAGTAACCTTTTTTTTTAAGAGCTCAGGTTTAGAGAAGGTTTTCAGTGCTTCATTTTGGTCCAACCGCTGCGAAGAACGATTTTTTTTTATTATTGTACAGAATCCAATTTCCATCACAATATGGTCGAGAAATGGATCGGTCTGGTTACGGAGAAGAAGCAACAAGCAAATTTCATATCTGCGCATTTTCTAATTTTCATTCAAATCGTGTGGTACCCATTTGTCAAGCTCTATTGATTTTCCAATCGCATGCAAATGGTTTCAAGCAGTTTTCTGGCTAACTTGAAGTTCTTTTGCCAGTTCTCGAGTGGTTTTACGTGGATCTTTCTCAATGACGATCTTTAATTGACCGTTATCAATGACAGATGGGCGTCTACTACGCTTACGACCTTCAAGTCTCAGGTCTCCACTGCGAAAGCGTTTAAACCAATTTTGAGCTGACCACTCACTGGTCATTTCCTCAGCGAACGTTTCGTTGATATCACGAGTAGTTTCAGCAGCTTTATGTCCTTTCTCGAAGCTGAATGGCAAAATTGCTCGAATATCGCGCTTTGACAGTTCCATTTCAGGTGATTGTAACAACGGTGAAAAAAATATCAATGTTAATTTATTGAGGCATTTGGGCAAGTTTATGTCTGTGTTATCAGACAACTGCAACACAAAATGTTTTTAAATGGTTTAAACCATTGCTTACTTTTTACTCAACCTGATAGTATAGCATCTTCCCTTTCCACAACAAACCCACGTAAGATAGATATCTGTAACCGCTACAAACCCACTGCAGAAGGTTTAACGTAGTATACAAATGCATTTGAAAAAATATCGGTGTTAATTTATTGATGCATCTGGGCAAGTCAATGCATGTATTATCAGACAATTGCAAAAAAAAATGTTAAAAAAACTCAAAACTCTTCAACAATCCGGTACAAATTCTTCATGGTTCAAAACGTTGCTTACTTTTTACTCAACCTGGTCTAAGGCTTTTGAAGTGGTGTACAGATATTGTATAATAAGAAAAAGCAGGCAGTCAGAATTTTGGATAATTCTTTATTAACACTTTCGGTTGTTCAATCAAACCCTTCAAGACAATAAGACCAAGATTGGTATTATGATCTTGAAGAGTTCGCTCCAGATACACCCAATAATCTATCCTTTATTACAACACACAACTCAAGAAACACAGAGGTTTACAATATTATCCACCAGAACATCCCACTACTAAAACAGGATCCAAGAATGAAACAAGCTTTCGAAATACACAAAATAATCAAAGTAAAAGGCAATCAAAGTCCCCCAACAAATTCCTCACAAGTGCTAAATTACCTTCCACAATTCCAGTACCAACGGTCAAAGAACGTGGCCACCCCAACTGCGGGACCTGCATCTACCTTATTGAAGACACAACATATAAGTTCAAATCAGGACGGACTTTTACCGTAAAAAATCACTTTACATGTTCTTCAAGGAATCTCATACATGCTATCAAATGTCAAGGATATAATGAAGATTACGTAAGTCAAACAAAGCTTACTCTAAGAAATAGACTGACCATTCAGCGACAGCAAATGCGAGATCCCAGTACTAGATAGATCCCACTGAGTGGTCACATAGACATATGTGTAAAAAATAAGTCTCCCAAATTCTAGGTCTTCCTACTCTACCTATGCTCAGCGAATACCAGAGATGAAGCAGATAAACAAAGAAAATACTTTCATACAAAAGTACAATTCAAGACTTAACAAACTTCAACAGAGTACGTACACAAATAACTATTCCCACACAAAATTAATTCTGCCACTTATTATGAGGAAGCTACACAGCTAACAACCTAAATTTTAACCATTGGACTGCATACAAACTACTCCTGTCTATTGTCCCACCAGACAGATTAAATTTGGACTGTGTTGTTGATTATAACTAAACATGTTCTCTCAATTGTGTCGGCCTTCTTTTTAGGTGCAAAATATACTGTCATGGGACACTAATGCACGGACGTAGCAGCAAACGTACAAAAGGTTATAAACTTAATCATGTGTTCATTCTCTACAAACACTTGACAGAAGACATTCAGAACATTGATTGTTTGGACATGTTCAGTCAACCGTGTCATCCTTAACTTACGACGCCAAACATTGTCACTTGATACTAACACACGGACGTAGCACGGAACCTAAAAAACTTTTAAAAACCAGTCATCATGTGACTATCCTCTAGCAATCGAATCCTATTCAAAACATACTCCCTATAAAAAACAGGACAAACTTCAAACCACTAGTCAGAAGCAAGACAGCTGTGACAGAAGCCACGTTTTTCTATTTGAACTTTTTGAAAATCAGTGTAAAACTGTGAAACTAGCTAAAGCTTCAAATATTTTAATAAAAAATGTTTTAACAATTCTCAGTGTATATGCAGCTTTTATTTTCCCTATATATAGAACAGTCACAAACAGTGAAAGAAGACATGCACCCAACACCAGAGCTGAAGACACCTCCGAAAGGGGGTGGCCCCGCCACGTCAAAACGGTAGAGGAATAGGGGCCGAAACCGGACGTGGTTCCTCCTGATGATGTCTTGAGCTAACTGGATCCTATAAAGGAGCTGTTGTGGTAGCAGACCACGAAACATGGTTGAAATTCCTTCCTATGTGTGTGTGTGTGTGTGTGTGTGTATGTGTGTGTGTGGAAGAGCGTAGGCTCAAAACGTTAAAGGCTTTTTCACTTCCTGAGTGTTAAACTAATACATCTGTTTGTTGTCTACACCACCTGTCTTCGTCTTTTGTTTTTTGTGAATTCTCCCTATATATATATATATATATATATATATAGTCAGGTGATTAGAATTAATGTAATGGATTGTACACAATCTCAGATGGGTAGGAAATGGTTAATAACTAATCCAAGAATGAAATAATCTTTAATTTCCAAAGAGAAATCTGAAAATTTTAATAGAATTTTGAAATTTTGGTAAATTTCATGTTCTCCCAAGAGTTATGAAATCTAGTACATGTAGTTAATTGAATTCATAAAGAGTTGTTGTAATTCCTGTCGTTGCTGTTGCTATTGGGGTAGCTATTATTTGGAAATAGTACGGTTGTGTATGTGTGTATGCAGATGTGTGTGTGTCAGTGTATTTTTTTTTTTTTGCCTCTGTGCTTCTCTGAAAGCTTTGAGCAAAAAGTGGTGATGTTGTCATACTTCATGTCAACATCAGCAGATAATATGCTAGCGTTGTGTCTTCATAGACATAATGAATGAAAGATTCCTTACTTGAGAAACAAGTAAGGGTTAGTAACTGGAAGGATATCAGTAATACATTAAAATAATGGCTCCATAATATATTCATCTATATAGGCTAACATGGAGAATTTGGCTTAAAAATGAAATGACAAAATGAGTGGATTAGAGACACAGTTTGCCAGCTAAAACACCTGTGTTGTAAGGACTGTTAAGTATAATACGTGAATGCAATGTGATTAGCTCCATCTTGTAATGGAATGGGCAGCACTTCACTTAGATAAGATTAATATTTAGAGTGAAAACTGCCGTTCAGATGTTGATTATTTCTACTTAAAGAGCTGCTGTCATCGTCATCGTCATCGTCGTCGTCGTCATCATCATCAAGATGTAATGGGTAGGGTATTTGGTTCATGATCATTAGCTCTTGAGTTCGATTGCGAGTGGGACATTGTGTCCTTGAGCAAGACACTTTATTTCTCATTGCTCCAATCTGCTCAGCTGGCAAAAATTAGCTGTACTTGTAATTCAAGGGGCCAGCCTTGTCACACTCTGTGTTATGCTGAATCTCCCTGAGAACTACATTAAGGATACATGTGTCTGTGGAGTACTCAGCCACTTGCACATTAACTTCATGAGTGAGCTGTTCAGTCGATTATGTCAACTGGAACACTCATCCTCATATTGACAGAGAGCCAGGCCATCATTATCATCATCATCACCATGATCATGATCATTACCATCATCATTATGAACATTATCATCTTTCGCATTATCTTCATCACATCATTTGAAAGTATTGAAGGAAAATTTTATTGCATTGGATCCCAAAACTCGAACGGGAATTGCTGACAAGTGTTCCCCTATGACAGGCCTTAAAATGATACGTAAGACATGTTCAGTTTTGTTGATCATAAATGGTTGTTCAATTGTAAAGTTGTAAATGTAAGTTCCATTTCATCCCCAGGAGTGGAAAGTAAAGTACCAATCAATCTTAGAAAACATTTCTAGATAATTCTTTATATATATATATATATATATATACATGTGTGTGGGGGGAGTTGCATGCATGTGTGTGCGTGCATGTGTGTGCGTGCATGTGTGTATGTATGTATGTCATTATTCAGTTTATTTCAAGATTTCTTGCTAATAGAGAAAGAACCACTTTCTAACCTAGATCCAAGGTTCCTTCATTGAAATTTCAACATCAACAACAGGGTATTTTTATGTATGTATGTATGTATGTATGTATGTATACTCGTTACTCTTTTACTTGTTTCAGTCATTTGACTGTGGCCATGCTGGAGCACCGCCTTTAGTCGAGCAAATCGACCCCAGGACTTATTCTTTGTAAGCCTAGTATTTATTCTGTTGGTCACTTTTGCCGAACCGCTAAATTTCGGGGACGTAAACACACCAGCATCGGTTGTCAAGCGATGTTGGGGGGACAAACACAGATACACAAACACACACACACATATATATATATATACATATATACGACAGGCTTCTTTCAGTTTCCGTCTACCAAATCCACTCACAAGGCTTTGGTTGGCCCGAGACTATAGTAGAAGACACTTGCCCAAGGTGCCACGCAGTGGGACTGAACCCAGAACCATGTGGTTGGTAAGCAAGCTACTTACCACATAGCCACTCCTGCGCCTATACACTCTTGCTGTATTCTACACTCTCTCTATTTCCCTTGCTCTTCCTTCTGGCTGGGTAGCCATGTATCTCCTCTACAGCAGCACACCTGCTTCTGCCCTCATTCTTGATCTCTCTCTCTCTCTCTCTCTCTCTATATATATATATATATATATATATATATATATATATATATATATATATATATATATATATATATATATATATATATATATATCTTTCTCTTTCTTTCTCTCTCTCCTTCTCTTGCTTTTCCCTCTGATTAGGTAACCAAGTATCTCCTCTACATCAGCACACCTGTTTTTGTCCTCTTTCTTGTACATCTCTCTCTCCTTCTGTCTCTCTCTCTTCTTCTCTCTTCCTCTCACTCTCTCTCTCATCTTCTCTCTTCCACTCACTCTCTCTCCTCCTATCTTCCTCTATTTCTCTTCTCTCTTTCTCTTTATCTTCTTCTCCTCTCTCTCTCTCTCACTGGGTAACCATGTACCTCTTCTATAGCAAGACACCTATTTTTGCCTCTCTATTTTTCTGTCTCACTCTAACCTTTCATCATTTGATATTGGATCACCTCCTCCAGTGCCCCTCCATTATAGCAAGATATCTGTTCCGACCTCTCTGTCTCTTTGTCCCACTTTAAACTTTCATCCTCTGACACAAGTTCTCCTCCTCAAATGCCCCTGCCATTCTCATAATCCCTTGTCTTGCAAGTTACTTGGTGACCCCTACCAGTGCTGGTGCCATGTAAAAAGCATCTATTCCACACTGTAAAGTGGTTGATATTTGGAAGGGATTCCAGCTGTAAGAATCATGCCAAAACTAACCTCGCCAGTGCTAGTGCCATGTAAAAAGCACTGAGTCCACTCTGCAGAGTGGTTGGTGTTGGGAAGGGCATCCAGCCATAAAATCCCTGCCAAAACAGACATAGTAGCCTAGGGTAGTTTTTCTACCTTGCCAGCTCCTGTCAACTGTCCTACCCATGCATGCATGGAAGATGGACATTAAATAATGATGATGATGATGATGATGATGATGATGATGATGACGACGACGACGATGAAGATTGGTATTAGAAGAGCATCCAGCTGTAGGAACTATGCCAGAGCTGACAATGGAGCATTGTCTACCCATGCCAGCATGGAACATACATGTTTGGCCACATTCAAATGACTGAAACAAGTAAAAGAATAAAACAAATATGGCTCATGTGTTACCATTGGTCAGATTTCGTATCCAACCAATAACTCTACTTAGAAACTGGGGTGTTTCCCATTACTTGTATGATTTGGGAGTTCCTGCTCAGTTTACTGAGTTAGACCCTGCCTACTATGTTCTCTTCTGTGTGCATGTGTGTGTATGTGTGTGAGTTTGTGTGCTTGTGAATGTGTGTGTATATGTGTATGTGTGTGTGTGTTTGTGCATGTGTGTGTGTGATAGATAGATAGATAGATAGATAGATAGATAGATAGATAGATAGATAGATAGATAGATCCTAGGGTGAACATGGAACATAGAATTAGGTGCTGCTGGAACTCCTGACTGAGATGTTTGTGTGTTTAGAGCATCTTAAACCTGATGATGAATGGCCTTAAACCTGATGAAGGCCATTCTTCTACAAGTTTGAACACAACCAATTTTATGCAAGGAGAATGTGTAAGATGGAGAATGAGAGAGAGTAAGAGAGAGAGAGAGAGAGAGAGAGAGAGAGAGAGAGAGAGAGAGACAGCGTGTGTGTGTGTGTGTGTGTGTGTGTGTGTGTGTGTGTGTGTGTGCATGTGTGTATGTGTGTGTACCAGAGAGTGAGAGAAAGAGGAGAAAGAGAAAGTGAAAGAAGAGGATAAAAAATAACCCAGTACTTCACTGGTACTTCATCAATCTCAAAAGATGGAAGACATAGTTAACCTTGGCAGGATTTGAACTCAGTGTGCAGAAATCCAGAATAAATACTGCAAAGTATTCTATCCCACACTCATACAGTGTGGCAAGGGCAAACATTACTGAGAAGCATGCCACATAAGTCATGGCTCACCATCAGGTGGCCCCACTACTAAATAAATTCAAAGAATTTTTCATCAGATGTACCACTCAGAAAGTCCCACAGGCCACATACAACCTATAGATTCCAGTTTGCCTATGACTACCCCAGTGACTGCCAGTTGATGGAGATATTATGTATATTCTTCAAATACTCAGTAAAATACATTCAGTGAATTTGAACTCAAGACCTTTTGAGTTGGTGCTTTAATATCTTATCCACTTCATTATTTTCTTCTTCTAAGGTGGTGAGCTGGTAGAATCATTAGCATACTGGACAAAATACTTAGTGACATTTGTCCATTTCTATGTTCTGAGTTCAAATTTCAGTATGGTCAGCTTTGGTCAATGAAATAAGAACCAGCCAAGCAGTGGAGTCAATGTATTCAACTATCTCCCTCACACAAAATTTCAGGCCTTGTGCCTAATAATAGAAAGGATTATTTTCTTTTTCTGAGAGCCATAATCAGCAAATACAAAATCTTTCACATTCTGCCCAGTTCTGTAGAACCTGAAACTGGCTAACCAACCAACTAGTCAGTCAATTACATTACTCGAAGGAAAACATATCAAAATTAACAATTCATCAATAAACTGGCCTTTGTTAAGAAGAATTGATTAAGGACAGGCAAGACACTGGTTAGTGGCAGAAAGAGTGAGGTAGTTTTTCTCAATCCATGCCAAATGGAAAATGAATGTAAAAGCATTGATGTTGATATGTGTTGAGATGTTACTGTAGTGGCATTGATAGTGGTGTTGTTGCTGATGGTGTTGGTGGAGGTAAAGATTGTGTTGATGTCGATAGTGATGATAGTTGTGTCGGTGGTGATGACATGGTGGGTGGTAGTAATTGTAGTCAGTGTAGGAGAGGAGATAGATGATAACTGATATGGTGTTTAAGTAGTTACTGTGTGCATTTTACCTTTTGATTCTATTTTTGTTATCTTCTTTTTCCCTTTTTTTTTTTTTTTTTTTTCCATCCACCAAACATAGCCGACCTTGATGGAAGGGAATTATCAAAAGGGAGAAAGTTACTGACGTGTTAAATAATGACTAATCATTTGCTGGAATAAAACATTTTATCTTGGAGAGAGAGGAAGAGGGAGATAATAATTTTTATCGACCAACTGTCAAAGCGGAATAGTGGTGGGATGGAGGGGGAAATAAAATGCATTTTACTGCTGCACATTCTTTTTACATCTTTCATCTGATTTTGGATAATCACAGGTCAGAAACAAGAAATAGAATTAACAACAGAATGTGAAAATAGCAACAGAAATGCAAGCATTGACTTTAATACAGGATGATGGAGACAGAAACAAAGAATGTGCTATTGTTGCCAGCTGCATTGATCAATGAAGGATGGTGTTATTTAGGTCACAGAACATTGAGATGCACACTGTAACTTAAGGAATATAGATAACTAATGATGTATCATGGATGTAGATACAACATAGAGAAGAGTTCATAAGTCTGTGAGATAATAACATACATACTCTCCATTTGTGTGTGAGGGGTGCACATGTGAACATGCAAAAAAGCATATGTGAGAGAGTGGGTGAGTCTGGGGTTTGATTATACTGCTCACGTATATGGAATAATAGTGTATGAGATTCAGTCTTGTATTCATACCAGAAGAGCATATTTTTGTACCTATCCTTATGGTCTTGTAGTTGGTTCACTTATAAATATCTCTCAATACAGCTCATGTCCCAACTCTTATATTTAACAACTTGCTATAAATAGTTTGTATACTCCTTGGTTAATATTCAAATAGAAAGTAAGAGGGTGAATTGTTAACTCTATGGGTAAAACGTTTGGTGATATTTCTTCTGTCTTTACATTCTGGGTTCAAATTCCGCCGAGGCTGACTTTGCCTTTCATCTTTCCAGAGTTGATAAAATAAGTAGCAGTTGGGCACTGGGGACAATGTAATCGACTTACTCACCTAAAATTACTGGCCTTATGCTAAAATTTGAAACCAAAATTTATATTTATATATATATATATATATATATATATATATATATATATATATATATATGGTAATCTTCAAGTTTAAGGGAGATAAAAAAAATAAATAAAAATATTCAAGGGAAGTAACTGAACGTCTTGCCAGTATTCTCCGTACATCTCTGTTTATAAATAAATCACACACGTAATTTGATTGACGTTAGGGTTAGGGTTAGGGTTAGGGTTAGGATTAGGGTTAGGGTGTGATTTATTTATAAACAGCTAGAAGAAAACGGATAATACTGGTAAGTCGTTCAGTTATTTCCCTTGAATATTTTTATTTATTTTTTTTATCCCCCTAAACTTGAAGATTACCTAGATATACACACACACACACACACACACACACACACACACACACACACATATATATATATCTATAGATATACAATAGTCCCTTGCCATATCGCGGTTCATCTATTGCAGTTTATTATTTGAGTTTATGTCAATTCCTCTGTTGTCTTGCATTTATAATAAAATAAATATATACAAATTATAAAAATAATAAAAAAAAAATACACAGTACAGTACTGTTTCTACTTTGTGGATTTTCACCTATTGCGGGGGGCCTTGGAACGTAACACCCACAATAGTCAAGCGATTACTGTATATATATTTATATATATATATAAATATATTATAACACTCCACTTTTTCCATTCAATCTTTCAAATTTTATATCCATGCATTTTATATATGGGTTATTATTATGTATTTATATAAAATGTTTTGATATATTTGTCGTATTTTTTCCAAATAGACGGTAATTACAAACTCTTCATTAACCCTGTAGGAAACCTTATGTAGAGGCTTGTTATGTATAGACATTGTACAAATATAATGTGAATGATAATTATGGTGCATGTAACTCATTAAATAAGTCTTGCAACATGTAATTCACTGAGAGGGAATGTTGGGTCTAAATTAATTTATATAATTAGATGAGTTATAGCTATATATGAGAGGATAGATAGAAAGTATGGAACTAGTAAAGAAAATAGAATAGATCTAAATGTAATCCTTTCTACCACAGGCAAAATGCTTGAAATTTTGGGGTGGTGGGGATAGTAAATTTCATTGACCACAGTGTTTGAGTGGTTCAGATTTTATTGACTCCCAAAAGGATGAAAGGCAATGTTGACCTCAGCTGAATTTGAACTCAGAATGTAAAGACAGACAAAATGCTGCTTAGATGCCTTTTGCCCAGAATACAAAGAATTCTACTAGCTCACTGCTTTTGATAGACATAAATATAATGTGATGATCTTTTTAGGTTAGTGACAAAAGGCTGAGACTTTAGAATGTAAGAAACTTTTCGATATTGAAATTTGTCCTTTGTTGTTGCTGTTGTTGTTGTTCTAAAGCTAATATTAAATTTTTATAGAGATTCATAACATAGAGGAAACCAAAGGTAAATTACCAGGGCCTCGGGTTGTTTAAATTTCTTGTGTATGGAATTAGGAAGCTGTATTAGTTGACCATACATATGTATATCATCATCATCATCATCATCCCCACCACCATCATCTTCATTTAACATCTGTTTCCATACTGGTTTGGACTGGATGGTTTAACAGGATCTGGGGAACCACAGGGCTGTATTGTGCTCCATGTCAGCTTCGTCATGGCTTCTATGTCTGGTTGCCTTTCCTTTACAGAGTGTACTGGGTGCTTTTCTTCTGCCACTGGCTCTAGTGAGGTCACTAAATGACTTGCAAGGCAGAGATAAAAATAAACAGCTCTTTCAAGATCATCTTCATCATCATTCATGTCCATTTTCTATGCTGGCATGTGTTGGTCAGTTTGACAGAATCCAGCAGTTCACTGGGTTGCACAGAACTCCAGATCCACTGGGCTGCACAGAGCTTTTGTTTACTAACACTAACAACTTTACAGTGATTACTGGCTTCTATTTTCCTGATAGCTTGCACTAGTGAAGTGGCCAAGTCACTTTCAAGGAAAGAATGGAGAAAGCAAAAGATCTCTTCCAAGCAGGCAAAGCAGGGGTGGTTGTTTGATGTGGGGGGAAGTAGCTTATTACCAGGGGAAATTAGAGATGTCTTGCTTTTGAGAATATACATGGCTACCCTACATTATATAAAGGTGGCTTGGAGTAGCTGGGAAGTAGATAAGATGGCTGCGATAGGGATCCAAAGCAAACCCTCAAGGAACAAGTGATGATAGAGACAGTGGATCAGGAATGGGGAGTTAGATGAAAGAAATAGAAGCTTAGGGAATATAGATCAATAAGTAGGAGATGATGAGTTAGGCAAAGGAGCAGTGAGAAGAGATGTAGAGGTATACAAGAGTGTCTACAGTGAGTGTGTGTGGTGGTGCCCACATGCACATGCACATACACACACATACACATATATATACATTTACATATACATATATATATATATATATATATATGCACCTATACATACAGGTGGATGTCGGTATGCACATACCTGTACGTATATATGCATATACTCATTTACTTTTGTTTTTACATGATTGAACGCAGCGTCTCACAAAAATTGTAAGTAGTTCGTAAACTTATCCTCCGACGCTACTCTATCTCTTTCTCTTTCCTTTCTCTCCCACCTCGTTCTTCCTCTGTACTACTACGTATCTCGCCTTACCCCTCATGTTCTTCCTCTGTTACTACTACGTATCTCCTTTCCCCCTCGTATTTCCTCTCTTTCTCTTTTCCTCTCGTTGCTCACCATTCTTCTACTTCCTCCCTCTCTTTCTCCCTCTACCACTCTCTCTCTTCCCTTTACACCGGCATGGTCACATGCTTCCGGTCAATAATCCTTTCCTTCCTTGGCTTTCGCCAAGTAACACACGCGACCACTGTCTCTCTCGGTTCCGTGCCTCATCGCGTTCATACACACATAATTTTTCTCGTCTGGCCGTAAAGCCTTCTGTTTGTTTTCCTGTCTTGTTTTTCGTCCGCCACTACATTCCTCCATGGCTAGATTTAATTTGCGTATACAGATTTAATCTGCGATCCATGGGACGAGCCGTTTTAACGTTGCGTCCTGCCCGAAGCTCGTCGAAACGCCGGTGTTAAAACGTGGGTAGCTGAAGAAGTAGAATGTTCTCTATGTGGCTCGTGTGTTCTCGTCTACGTTTGTGTGCAATGTCCTGTACCCAGATATGCACCTATACATACAGGTGGATGTCGGTATGCACATACCTGTACGTATATATGCATATACTCATTTACTTTTGTTTTTACATGATTGAACGCAGCGTCTCACAAAAATTGTAAGTAGTTCGTAAACTTATCCTCCGACGCTACTCTATCTCTTTCTCTTTCCTTTCTCTCCCACCTCGTTCTTCCTCTGTACTACTACGTATCTCGCCTTACCCCTCATGTTCTTCCTCTGTTACTACTACGTATCTCCTTTCCCCCTCGTATTTCCTCTCTTTCTCTTTTCCTCTCGTTGCTCACCATTCTTCTACTTCCTCCCTCTCTTTCTCCCTCTACCACTCTCTCTCTTCCCTTTACACCGGCATGGTCACATGCTTCCGGTCAATAATCCTTTCCTTCCTTGGCTTTCGCCAAGTAACACACGCGACCACTGTCTCTCTCGGTTCCGTGCCTCATCGCGTTCATACACACATAATTTTTCTCGTCTGGCCGTAAAGCCTTCTGTTTGTTTTCCTGTCTTGTTTTTCGTCCGCCACTACATTCCTCCATGGCTAGATTTAATTTGCGTATACAGATTTAATCTGCGATCCATGGGACGAGCCGTTTTAACGTTGCGTCCTGCCCGAAGCTCGTCGAAACGCCGGTGTTAAAACGTGGGTAGCTGAAGAAGTAGAATGTTCTCTATGTGGCTCGTGTGTTCTCGTCTACGTTTGTGTGCAATGTCCTGTACCCAGATATGCACCTATACATACAGGTGGATGTCGGTATGCACATACCTGTACGTATATATGCATATACTCATTTACTTTTGTTTTTACATGATTGAACGCAGCGTCTCACAAAAATTGTAAGTAGTTCGTAAACTTATCCTCCGACGCTACTCTATCTCTTTCTCTTTCCTTTCTCTCCCACCTCGTTCTTCCTCTGTACTACTACGTATCTCGCCTTACCCCTCATGTTCTTCCTCTGTTACTACTACGTATCTCCTTTCCCCCTCGTATTTCCTCTCTTTCTCTTTTCCTCTCGTTGCTCACCATTCTTCTACTTCCTCCCTCTCTTTCTCCCTCTACCACTCTCTCTCTTCCCTTTACACCGGCATGGTCACATGCTTCCGGTCAATAATCCTTTCCTTCCTTGGCTTTCGCCAAGTAACACACGCGACCACTGTCTCTCTCGGTTCCGTGCCTCATCGCGTTCATACACACATAATTTTTCTCGTCTGGCCGTAAAGCCTTCTGTTTGTTTTCCTGTCTTGTTTTTCGTCCGCCACTACATTCCTCCATGGCTAGATTTAATTTGCGTATACAGATTTAATCTGCGATCCATGGGACGAGCCGTTTTAACGTTGCGTCCTGCCCGAAGCTCGTCGAAACGCCGGTGTTAAAACGTGGGTAGCTGAAGAAGTAGAATGTTCTCTATGTGGCTCGTGTGTTCTCGTCTACGTTTGTGTGCAATGTCCTGTACCCAGATATGCACCTATACATACAGGTGGATGTCGGTATGCACATACCTGTACGTATATATGCATATACTCATTTACTTTTGTTTATATATATATATATATATATGTATAATATATAGTTTTAGGGAAAATAACCAAGTTTCAAGAACTCATCGATGAAAATCCACTATCACATATAGAAAAATTAACAATTAAAAGCACAATAAATGAGTATAATATAAAACAAAGTAAATATCATAAGATAAATATAATAAAATGATTACACGTGTTTCATAACTAATTTTCAAATAGAAAGGAAATTTAAATCGATTAAAATCAATTGAAATTATCGAAAATTAAATTCTATTCAAAAATATAGCTAATCGTCAGATTAGCTATTATATATATATATATATATATATATATATACATATACACTTATATATACAAATATGTGGCAACATATACATACATATATGTACATATACATGCAGATGAACACACACACACATACACACACATTTCTTTTTACAAGAAAAAGGTTTGCAATAGCTTTGGTGCCTTAGCTTACTATTCATTATCAGAGTGTGTGATGACAGTAAGCCAAAACTTTGAAGTTTCTGTTACCCATTTCCTTTCATGAATTGATAAATATTACTTTACTCAAAAGTATTGAGAGATCCTTCAACTGAATATTAAATTTTATATATATATATATATAGCTTCATACGAAAACAAACATTAATATGTGTTTATACATCATCATCATCATTATCGCTTCACATTTAGGGGCCCACCAAGAATCAGTCCTCAGCCCCCCACCCCACCCCACTTATTCATCATAGTCCTCCAGGCAATAACAGAGGAATTCAATACAGGATGCCCGTGGGACCCTCTCTATGCTGATGACCTTGCTCTAATTGCTGAGTCACTATCAGAACTAGAGGAGAAGTTTCAGGTGTGGAAGCAAGGATTAGAATCGAAGGGCCTTAGAGTCAACATAGCTAAAACCAAAGTCTTAATAAGTAGGAAGGGAGACAAACCACAAATCCCTTCAAGTAGATGGCCCTGCTCGATTTGTAGAAAAGACATTGATAGAAACTCCGTAAGATGTACCCAGTGTAAGCTATGGACACATAAGAGGTGCAGCAATATCAAAGGAAGGCTAACTGGGAAGATAGTTTTTGTATGTGGCAAATGCTCAGAAGCAATAAACACTGAAAATGTGCAGAGAACAGCTTGTCACATTCCAGGGAGAAAAACTAGAAGTAGCTGATAGCTTCTGTTACCTACGGGACCAAGTCAGTAGCAGGGTGGATGTTTTGAAAGTGTAGCTGCTAGAATAAGAATAGCCTGGGCAAAGTTCAGAGAGCTCTTACCTCTGCTGGTGACTCAGAGTAAAAGGTAGACTGTATGATGCATGTGTATGAACAGCCATGCTACATGGTAGTGAAACATGGGCTGTGACCGCTGAGGACATGCGTAAGCTTGCAAGGAATGAAGTCAGTATGCTCCACTGGATGTGTAATGTCAGTGTGCAAACACGACAGAGTGTAAGCGTCCTGAGAGAAAAGTTGGATTTAAGAAGCATCAGATGTGGTGTGCAAGAGAGACAACTGTGCTAGTATGTTCATGTGGCGCGAATGGATGAGGACAGCTGTGTGAAAAAGTACCACACCCTGGCAGTTGAAAGAATCTGTGGAATAGGTAGACCCAAGAAAACTTGGGATGAGGTGGTGAAGCACGACTTTCGAACATTGGGCCTACTGAGGCCATGATTAGTGACCGTGACCTTTGGAAATATGCTGTGCGTGAGAAGACCCAGCAAGTCAAGTGAGACCTAACTTGTGGTCTATGCCAGAGGTGTATTGCCAGCCTACTTATGAGTACCTTTCATTCATTGAGCAATAAACTTTGCTTGCGAAGATCTGTTGAGGCAAGTGAAAACAAAATCACTGATGTGGCCAATGACAGTACCATGCCAGTGGAACGTTAAAAGCACCATTCAAGTATGATCGTTGCCAGTGTCACCTTACTGTCACCTGTGCCAGTGGCACGTGAAAAGCAACATCCGAGCATGGTCATTGTCAGTGCTGCCGGACTGGCTCCTGTGCAGGTGGCATGTAAAAACACCATTTGAGCATAGTTGTTACCACCTGACTAGCCTTCGTGCCAGTGGCACGTAAAAGCACCCACTACACTCTAGGAGTAGTTGGTGTTAGGAAGGGCATACAGCTGTAGAAACTTTGCCAGATCAGATTGGAGCTGGTGCAGCCTTCTGGCTTGCCAGTCCTCAGTCAAGCCGTTCAACCCATGCCAGCATGGAAAACGGACATTAAACGATGACGATGATGATGATGATGATGATGATGATGATGATGATGATGATGATAATGATTTGTTTGCCATGCTAGCATAGGTAGGATAGTTTGACAGGAGCTTGTAAACCAGAAGACTGCACTAACCCCTGGTGTCTGTTTTCAGCATAGTTTCTATGTCTTGATACCCATCCTAAATGCTAACCACTTTACAGAGAGTACTGGGTGTTTATGCCTTTGGCATTCATGAGGACACTAAAGCAAGACCCTTCAATTTGTGTTTGTGTGTGTGTGCATGCGCGTGTATTCCCTTTCCTCCATTTTTCTAATTGAAGGACTAGCATTTGAAATGTATACGTTTGTGCATCTGGAGGTATATATGTGTAGGACTGCATGTGTGTGGGAAGTGTATGTGTTTGTGTCTATGCATTGTATGTTTATATTTGTTGTTTATGTATTTTAGTAAAGGTTGTAAGCATTTCCAATAAACCCTGATGCTCTTTGAACAAATCATTTGAACCATGCTACAGAGGCTCCCTTGTTATTGTTGCTATCAGAAGTGCAGTAAGTTGGTGACTCACCTATCAGGGATCTGAAGCAATGGTAGTCTTCTTTGCAAAATTGAAGCAAATAAAAATGCCCATGGCATGTGAAAAGCACCTTTTGAGTGTTGGGCTTCACAGAGGCAATGACAAATGACCGAGACCTTTGGCATTATGTTGTGTTTGAGAAGAAGACTCATCAAGCCAAGTAAAATCACAGTCGTGGCAGGTACTGGTGTCACACAAATGGCACCTATGCCGGTGGCATGTAAAAACACTCATTACACTCTTGAAGTGGTTGGTATTAGGAAGGGCATCTAGCCATAGAAACCATGTCAAATCAGACTGGGGTCTGGTGCAGCCTTCCAGCTGGCCAGCCCTGGTCAAACCATCCAACCCATGCCAGCTTGGACAACGGACATTAAATGATGATAATGATGATGATGATGAAAAAACCAAAAATGGAACAACCCCTGTTTCCAGTACCAATTATGTAACAATGGCTTTGTCAGCTTAGTATTGTAATCTTTGCAATGTATTTATTAAATGTATCTTGCCTTAAAATTTAAGGCTTGACATGTGTGATCCTTATTTATCAAGAAACTGGCTAGTAAGATATCATATATTTGGCTGCTACATTGTTTAACCAAAGAGACTTTGTAATTTCTTCATAAATCTATGCTGTATGAGTTCTGTAACTGTATTGTAGAAGC
This sequence comes from Octopus bimaculoides, assembly GCF_046866305.1. Taxonomy (NCBI): domain Eukaryota; kingdom Metazoa; phylum Mollusca; class Cephalopoda; order Octopoda; family Octopodidae; genus Octopus; species Octopus bimaculoides. Next base: position 7,609,913 of record NC_142930.1, on the reverse strand, counting down.
TCTACTTTATTTAGGATATTGAGTACAAGTCAGTTTAATGGTGCATGTACCACACCCAGTAATGTTCAAAGAAAAACTTGACCTCAGCACTAAAATCTAATAAATCACTTGTCAGTTACAGACTATTGCCTTGCCTTACAGTCTTCAAAAGTGAACTGATTGACTTAAATCTGTGTGTCCTGGCTA
>NC_142930.1:7597227-7604727 GCF_046866305.1 Octopus bimaculoides | reverse complement strand
ATAGTAACATTATATTTCTACTCTTACATATTTGCTGTTAAAAACCTATAAAATATAATTTAAAAAACACAAACAGGTCATGTGTTGATGATGCCAACTTATAAATTATTTTGATTATTGATATATTTTTCCCACTTACTTCGCATGAATTCGCAAAGAGGATATGAATCATATCGCATTCATGCTCTTCTCAAGAGCATATTCCAAGTTAAATTTCTATAATCAGAAAGTATCCAGGTCAAAGAGTCAGTTTTCAAGGTATTGATTTCAATTCTAACTCTTCCCTTTCCTTTCAGTTTTTGATTTTTCTCAAGTGGACTCAAGACCTCAAGTTTATAACAAAAATAAATTGAAAATTTGTTGAACATCATATATATATATATATAACCCATGCTAGCATGGAAAGCGGACGTTAAACGACGATGATGATGATGATATATATAGTGTGTGTGTGTGTGTGTGTGTGTGTGTGTGTTTGTGTGTGTGTGTGCACTTGCCTGTGTGTGCACGTGCCTGTGTGTGCACGTGCCTGTGTGTGCACGTGCCTGTGTGTGCATGTTTGTATATATGTGCACACATACACACACACACATATGTATGCATATACATATATCGAGTTGTCCCATAAATAAATGGGCTTTTTTTTATACTTCTTTTATTTTTCAAAATTAAGACCATCAAAGTTCTTTTTTAATCTAAAAATATACTCTCTTTCATTTTTCTACAATGCTCTTCCATCTATCTGGTGGATTTGCAAGGTCCCTCTTCCAAAACTCACTTCTCTGTGATAAAAAATACTCCTCCAGTACTCTGACCTTATCTACAGAATTCATATTTTTTTCCATCCAAATGATTTTGAAGACTGAAGAATAAATGATAATCAGTATTATTTATTTGAAAAAATGAATAGAAATGACTTTTCTGATAAATTTTCCATTTTGATAACGAGATGTATATAAACTGTTGCATGTTAAACATCTAATTATAAAAGTGTAAAAATTATCACAAAAGCCATTTTTATTCATTTTCTCAAATATAAATGTATATATGTATGTGTGTATGTGTATGTATCATCTTTTACCGTTTACTTGTTCCAGTTATTAGACTGCAGCCATGGTGGGGCACTGCCTTGAAGAATTTTTAGCCGAAGGGATCAGTCCCAGTTCTTAGTTTTTTTATGTTTTTAAAGCCTGGTATCTGTTGAAACAGTCTCTTTAGTGCAACCATTAAGTTACTGGGATGTGAACATACCAACACGTGGTAGTGGGGGCCAAACACAGATGCAAAGACACACACACACACACACACACACACACACACACACACACACACACACACACACACACACACACACACACACACACACATACACACACACACACACATTTGATATAAATTTATATATATGATAGGCTTCTTTCAATTTCTGTTAACCAAATTCACTCCCAAGGCTTTGGTCAACCTGAGACTATAGTAGAAGATACTTGTCCAAGGTGCATCACAGTGGGACTGAACATGGAACCAAGCTTTTTACCACACAATCATACCTGCACCAATCATGTGGTTGAGAAGCAACCTTAAATAAAAGAAAGTGACATGCATCACAGTTGCTAGGAGGTATATATATATATTATTAATTTGTAACAGTTTGACTCACTCCATCCAACTTAAAATTTCATAGACTCATAGAATGATCTTAATTTGTCAGGCATCTAAAAGACTCTAACAGTTAAACAGTTTTCAAAGAATATATATATACATTTTAAGTTATATATGTATATATATTGTTGTGTCTGGGGAGAGTCATTCTCTTTTAGTGCTTTCTTATTTAACACACTCACTGGTAGCACAGCTCGGATAACGGACAGTGTCAATGACTCTTGAAAAGGTTGCAAGACACAATGAAAATGTTAGGTAAAATAAATGAGTAAATGAGTGGAACCTTTACCAGTGAGTGTGTTAAATAATAAGGCACTAAAAGAGAATGACTCTCCCCAGACACAACAAAATATGTTTCAACACACGAACTCACATGAAGAATCTTGCAAACCAAATCCAAAAACAAAATATATACATATACATATACATATATCTATATCTATCTATCTATCTATCTATCTATCTATCTATATCATCATCATCATCATCATCATCGTTTAACGTCCGCTTTCCATGCTAGCATGGGTTGGACGATTTGACTGAGGACTGGTGAAACCGGATGGCAACACCAGGCTCCAGTCTGATTTGGCAGAGTTTCTACAGCTGGATGCCCTTCCTAACGCCAACCACTCAGAGAGTGTAGTGGGTGCTTTTACGTGTCACCCGCACGAAAACGGCCACGCTCGAAATGGTGTCTTTTATGTGCCACCCGCACAAGCCAGTCCAGGGGCACTGGCAACGATCTCGCTCGAAAATCCTACAGGAGCCAGTCAGGCGGTACTGGCAACGGCCACGCTCAAAATGGTGCATCTCATGTGCCACCCGCACAAGAACCAGTCCAGGGGCACTGGCAACGATCTTACTTGGCTTGCCGGGTCTTCTCACGCACAGCCCATTTCCAAAGGTCTCGGTCCGTAGTCATCGCCTCGGTGAGGCCCAATGTACGAAGGTCTTGCCTCACCACCTCAGCCCAGGTCTTCCTGGGCCTACCTCTTCCACGGGTTCCCTCAACTGTTAGGGTGTGGCACTTTTTCACGCAGCTATCCTCCTCCATTCTCACCACATGTCCAGACCAGCGCAATCGTCTCTCTTGCACGCCACAACTGATGCTTCTAATGTTCAGCTTTTCTCTCAAGATACTTACACTCTGACGGGTATTCACATTGACATTACACATCCAACGGAGCATACTGGCTTCATTCCTTGCGAGCTTACGTATGTCCTCAGCAGTTACAGCCCATGTTTCACTGCCATGTAGCATGGTTGTTCGTACGCATGCGTCATACAGTCTGCCTTTTACTCTGAGTGAGAGTCCCTTTGTCACCAGCAGGGGTAAGAGCTCTCTAAACTTTGCCCAGGCTATTCTTATTCTAGCAGCTACACTTTCAGCGCACCCACCCCCACTACTAACTTGGTCGCCCAGATAGCGGAAGCTATCGACTACCTCTAGTTTTTCAATATATATATATATATATATATATATATATATATATATATATATAGGGTGTACAAAACGGAGGCAATTTTGAATCAAAATAGCCATCTATGTATCATACATAATATATATGTGTCATTGATAGACCTGATGTTGCATGGCTGTACTGTCTTAAGAACATCTAATATTTATAGTGTTTTTAACACAGCACGTCCAAAAGAGATTTTATTTCAGAACAAATACTGCAGTAACAAATCTACCAATGGTGTATATACAGAGATGTGTAAGAGTGGGGAGGGGGGTAAGTGTAAAGGAAAGGGAATTGGATGGAACTCAAAATTGAAACTAGGTTATAAAGTGGTCTTGACATGCGCTTACTTCAACAGTATTGGTTAATTCTCTTTAGTTATTTACATTCTCAAATCACTTAAAAGAATTTTAACCTTATTTCTTTGAATAAATCAACCAGAATATTCGATGAATGTCCCTAACTGTCCTTATTTAACACCAACTGTAAAAGCAATACTGCAGGAGAAAAGATTTTTGCCTGATGTTGGCAGCTGAGGCAAAACAAATGATTCTTATTGTAGCATCAGTAATAATTCCAGCTCTAGGATCTGCTAAGCTGCAGCAAACCATTAACTGAAATAATATACAGTATCATAAATTTGCTGTAACTATCCCTTAGGATCAATAAAGTGCAAAGTGATGCCAGACTGGGACTAAATCTTGATTGTGTGCCAAGCAGAGGAAACAAATTATTTATGTTAATTTACGTTATATATGTATAAATTGCTATTTCTTTCTCTCCGTGGCTATCTGCCTCTCTGTTTATCAACATGTGCGTGTTATGTTTACTTGTTTGTTTGTTTTTTTTTATAATTTAATGTGTGCATTGTGTGCACAAAAAGGCATGTATTCTTGAGAGAACATAAATGTGTGTATAAAATCAGTCAAACAGACAGAGAGATAGATAGATACATGCATACATATATACATACATTGGTATGTATTTCTATATATATGTATATGTGAGTGAATATAGATTTATGTATGTATATGCATGTATATATATTTATATATGTAAATGTGTGTATTCATATATTTATATGTGTATATGTGTGTGTATGTATGTATGTATATATATCATCATCATCATGTATATGTTTATGTACTTAAAGAGAGAGCGACACACACATATATAGAACAAAGAAGAAATTAGATAGAGAAAAAGAGAGATTGAAATATAAGTGAACATACAAATAAAAATGCGAGCTATTTATCTGTGTTTATGTTTTGACATTTCAAAATTACTCTGAAAGCTGAAATTATTGACCAATGAGAAATGTTTAGTTAAACAAGAGTGTTATGAGGTGTATGTAAGGTTATAACTTATATTGATTTCAATTCACCAAAGTAACATAAAGCAGGTCAACTTTGACGTAGCTCAATCTAATCATCATTATTCACATTAAGTTAAACTCATAGATGAACCATAAGTGCTCAGTAGCTAGTAGCGAATTAGGGTCACATTGTTGACACAAGGTCAGGGATAATGAATTGAGAACAGCAATATAAGCATTCAAGACAGGTGGCTGCAGACGATGGCTATAGCCAGATATATATATAGTGCACTGTATGGTTTTGTGGCAGAATATATGAGAGGGCTATTTGAAGCGACCATTTCACAATCAAAGGTGAGAAAGGTGGAAATAAAACATGGCTTGAGACTTAGTTCTATAACAGTTGCTGCTAGAAAACACACCAAAATTAAATATGTGATAAACTGGCAGAAATAGTGGGGTAACTGACTAAATGATTTACAGTATTCTTTCTTGTTTCCCTACATTCAAGGCTCAAATCTCATAAGGACTGATTTTCAATTTCTTAATTTCAAGGTAAACAAAATACTTATCAGTAATAATTAATCTACAAGTGTCAGTTTAACTAGCTAGGCATGCAACCACACAGAACTTGCCCAAATGACTAATTAAGCAATTACTGACAGGATAAACCTGATGGCAGTGTAGTCGTGTAAGACAGTTGTTTCTAAATGTGTATTTTGCTTTAGTCCACAGTTCAAATCTCATCAGGAATATTAATAAATGAAATAAGTACCACTTGTAGATTGAAGCTTAATTCAATTAACTATTTCCCTTTAGCTAGTCTAACCTTCATTGTACTGCTCACATATCTGGAATGTTGTAGCTGCATGTATTCTAAACTACTATCAAAGTAATGTCATTTAGCCCTGATTCTTACATTAACATGCTATACCTACTAGTACGCAAATGGTGTTGCTTCTTCAATACACTTTACCTACTGTAACTATCATAGATTCAGAGTTGTACTTGTTCGGCAAATAACTTGATCAGAGATTGTGTTGACACTGAAACAATTATATACTTGAAAAGTCATTTAAGAACACAAAATTGTTATCTTCCTATTTGTTTATTTCTTAAAAGTACTATCTTTGTCCTATATATTCTTCCATGGTGATTATTCTGCTAAATTTTCTTCCTTTGTACCTTATCTTAAGGTTACAAATTAAGTGGCTCATCTTTCTACTAATTCTTGTTTTCTCACTGTTGTCTCCTTTCACACAAATGTTATCTTCTCTAGCAGTTTCATTCCTCAAACGGATGACTTATAGAGCTCTTTCTGTCTTCTTTCGTTTTGTTTTCCTGGTAAGTGTAATCTTAATTGTTTACAATCTTACTTTGCTTATTTTATGATTTTAAGGGCAACTTTTTAGGCTGTTTTATTATTTTTTTTCTCATTTTCTTTAGCAAATCCAAATGTATTAAGCAATTGCTTGCCTTCTGGTTGGGGGTGACTTCTGGTTGGGGGTGACTTCTGGTTGGGGGTGACTTCTGGTTGGGAGTGACTTCTGGTTGGGAGTGACTTCTGGTTGGGAGTGACTTCTGGTTGGGAGTGACTTCTGGTTGGGAGTGACTTCTGGTTGGGAGTGACTTCTGGTTGGGAGTGACTTCTGGTTGGGAGTGACTTCTGGTTGGGAGTGACTTCTGGTTGGGAGTGACTTCTGGTTGGGGGTGACTTCTGGTTGGGAGTGACTTCTGGTTGGGAGTGACTTCTGGTTGGGAGTGACTTCTGGTTGGGAGTGACTTCTGGTTGGGAGTGACTTCTGGTTGGGGGTGACTTCTGGTTGGGAGTGACTTCTGGTTGGGAGTGACTTCTGGTTGGGAGTGACTTCTGGTTGGGAGTGACTTCTGGTTGGGAGTGACTTCTGGTTGGGGGTGACTTCTGGTTGGGAGTGACTTCTGGTTGGGGGTGACTTCTGGTTGGGGGTGACTTCTGGTTGGGAGTGACTTCTGGTTGGGAGTGACTTCTGGTTGGGAGTGACTTCTGGTTGGGAGTGACTTCTGGTTGGGAGTGACTTCTGGTTGGGAGTGACTTCTGGTTGGGAGTGACTTCTGGTTGGGAGTGACTTCTGGTTGGGAGTGACTTCTGGTTGGGAGTGACTTCTGGTTGGGAGTGACTTCTGGTTGGGAGTGACTTCTGGTTGGGAGTGACTTCTGGTTGGGAGTGACTTCTGGTTGGGGGTGACTTCTGGTTGGGAGTGACTTCTGGTTGGGGGTGACTTCTGGTTGGGGGTGACTTCTGGTTGGGAGTGACTTCTGGTTGGGAGTGACTTCTGGTTGGGAGTGACTTCTGGTTGGGAGTGACTTCTGGTTGGGAGTGACTTCTGGTTGGGAGTGACTTCTGGTTGGGGGTGACTTCTGGTTGGGAGTGACTTCTGGTTGGGAGTGACTTCTGGTTGGGAGTGACTTCTAATATAAGAAAATAAATAGATAACCTATAAAATGTCAAAAAGTTTTAGAGTACTTCAGTGATCAGCTCTCTGACACAATTCTACTTCCATTGGAACTGTATCCATGACCAAGTTGCAAAATTGTAACATCTTTTTGACAATTCATTGTACATGGTAATATTGGAAAATAGATTGAAATGAAGATAGCAGCCTTTGATGTTTTTAAACAGATAAAATGACTCTTTCAAGGTCATCATCATCTTTTAACCCTTTCGTAACTGTATTTATTTTCAGATACTCTGTGTTTCTTTCAATTATTTAAAATATAACAAAGAATTTAGTAAAATAACTTAGTTATCATTAAGCTAGTGTTAGAAACATAAATTGCAACTAAGGCTTAGAGGTATATTTTAATGCAAAATTTATGAAATCAAGACATTTGTTCTATGGAGCCAGAGCCGGTTTTGGCCGGGCTGGTAACAAAAGTGTTAATGTCTGTTTTCCATACTGGTATGGGTTGGACAATTTGACAAAATTCAGTGAGATGCAGGGTTGCACCAAGCACCAGTGTGAGATTTGACATGGTTTCTACAGTTGGACAATCTTCCTAACACTAACCTCATTACAGTGTGTA
>NC_142930.1:7579727-7589727 GCF_046866305.1 Octopus bimaculoides | reverse complement strand
CATAGCTCTTCATCGGAAAGGAGAAAGGGAAAAGTTCAAAGAAGGAAAAGAAATCACTAACAGCACAAGTAATTACACTGTATATGTTTGGTTGTGTTGTTGTCAGGTCAAATCAAAATTGCTTGGGACAGCCTTTTGTAATCTTTTCAAGAAGTGCCTCATTTTTCCTCATCTGCCATGACCATGCTGCATATGGTCAGCTACCATAAGCCATCACCACTGCTGGATCCTCAGAGAAGCGAATACAATGATACACAGGAACCAACTTGGAAAATTGAGCAACATGACAAAACAGTCTGAGCTAATGTTCCTGTAGCATACAAGCAACAGATCACATTCTAGTTTCTGAGAACATTCATTGGTTGGATATAAAATTTGGCCCTTGGTAACCCTTAGTCCTGCAAAGTGTCCCGATACTGCAGGAGTCCATGGGTCTCCTAAGGACCCCAGACAGTATCAAGTCTTGCTACAATAGAGCAAGACAGGGAGGACCAGAGACCTGAAGACCTAAACCTTTGTCCTTTTGCTCAGATATTGACAGCACCAATCACCATTGCCCATTGAGTCAAAAACTGCGCCAGCATGTCCAAGTCTCTTTAAGATTTTGGATGCACAGCTAATGCTTTTATGAATCACACTGCAAAGATGAGTGAAGCAGTCAACATTGGCATTCTCATCTGCTACCAAGACAGACAAAGCGAGTCCTCCTGGCAAGAATTCAATGAATCAAGGACATTACATTCAACACCTCTGAATCAATTGGAGTAAGGTTTTTTCAGCAAAAATGTTTTCATGAACATGAAAGAATTCCAAAGCATACTCTATATGGAAAATTGTGTTCTAGAAAAAGACTTCCTTACAAACCAAAATCAAGGTGCAAGGACTGACTTATATCTGGTTGAAAAAAAGATAATACTTATGTAAGAGGTTGAGAAATAATTGGAGTTCTTAAAACGTCTGATGAGTAAAACATATTGAATGTGTCCTTACATTTTGAAGAGAATAATATTAGATATCTAAAATTAAAATGAGACTGAAGGAAAGGAAATCACATTGATTGCCATAATCCCTTCAAGTATATCCACCCTATCACAAACATTGTCCATCTAAGGCCAATTTTTATTAGTCATTCTATGAGACATAAATAAAGCAAGTTAATAATAGATCTTTGCTAGCTGAAATGGCTTATGTCTGCCAGTCATGGGAACAAAATAATAATGACTGAAATGATACATATTTGAACATAATGTGAAACATCATGATTCTGCAGTGCATTTAGCTAAAGAGAAAAATTTATGGGGCAGTTGTAGCAAAAGCTAGTGATCATCAACAGAACTAAAACATCATGTTTGCTTCACAACTACATAGTTTTGGGTTCAGTCCACTTGTATAACACCACGTACAACAGCCATGGGCTGACAATTGCCTTGCGAGGAAGCTCGGCATATATGTATGCATTTATATGTGAGTGTATGTGTTATTTCTTTACTACCCACAAGGGGCTACACACAGAGGGGACAAACAAAGAAAGACAAATGGATTAAGTCGATTATATCGACCCCAGTGCGTAACTGGTACTTATTTAATCGACCCCGAAAGGATGAAAGGCAAAGTCAACCTCAGCAGAATTTGAACTTAGAACGTAGCAGCAGACGAAATACCGCTAAGCATTTCGCCCGGCGTGCTACCGATTCTGCCAGCTCGCCGCCTTATGTCAGTGTATGTGTGTGTGTGTGTGTGTTTGTATATATATATATATATATATATATATATATATATATATATATATAAATGAAAAAATGTATAAACGAACAACATAATGTATATTGAATGTAAAAACGATTGGGAGACAAATAATTCTTCATCAGTTAACCAATTGGTACTGTTTAGTTTCACACCTTTAATGAGTTTCACACTTTTAATGCTTCCCAATTGATGGTGCACACAAGAAAAGTTTTCTTGCATAGAATTAAGGACAAGAACAAACAAAATAAAACAAAACAAGCAAAACAGCATAGAGTGTGATTTAGGATGGTGGACAAGGATGAACAGTTGAACAAAAAATAGCCTTATGGCCAAGGAGACGAAAATAGTGGATAACTCTCAGAAAATGTCTTGAAGGACGGAGAATGAAGAGACAGAGTTTGCGACTGGTCAGCTAAGGGACCAGACTCAGAAAGGAAGAAAAATGGGAACTGGCCATTGGTCATGTGACAGCAGCAGGCTGAGGAGAAAGACAGTAATACTGCATTGATGGTAACATTGCATTCAAAAATATTACTTCCTTGTCTGTATCATACAATACACATTCGGCACTTCTAAAAAAACAAATGTAAGCCTGTTTATATACATACGTGGTTTATATATATATATATATGTGTGTGTGTGTGTGTGTGTGTGTGTGTGTGTGTGTGTGTATATACATATACATACATACATACATACATACATACATAATTTTATAATAAAAACCACAAGTCTTATTAAATACAGCTACCCAGGGATTCCTGGTCAAAACATTGACTTATTTTGTCATTTCTCAACAAGCTGACAACTGGACCATTTGTCAGTTGTCTTTTGAGCAGATGACGTTTAAACAAGAGATGTTGATAAGGAAGAAAACAAGAAGAAAAACACAAGGGAGACAACCAACATTACAATAAATCAATGACAAGCAGATGCAAAAAAGAGGTTAATGGTTTACTATGTGTCTAGTGGCCTATTTTTTAATTCCACAAGATGCATTTCTTAAAACGAGGGCATGCAAATAAAAATTTATCTTAAAATACAGAAAAACGTTTATGTCCACATTGTACTCTCTAACTAGCCTTCCTTTCTTGTTCAACTGGCATATTCATGTATCTACTCTATAGCAAGATACCTATTACTATCCTTCTATACTTCTAATGTTTCATCAACTGGCACAAAGTCACCACCCCATCACTACTACTCCCTCCTCCCAGCTGAGGAGGTTTTTGTCTTGAAACTTGCTTGGTGACCTGTCAGTGGTGATGCCATGTAAAAAAGCACTGGTAATAGTGTCACATAAAAAGTACTCAATACACTTTGTAAAGTGGTTAATGTTAAGAAGGGCATCCAGCCATAGAAGCCATGCTAGAACTGACATTAGAGCCTGGTGTGGCTCCCAACCTTACCAGCTCCTGTCAAACCATCTAACCAATGCCAGTATGGAAAACGGATGTTAGATGGTTTCAGGTTCAATCTTAAAGCATGGCATCTTCAGCAAATATCTTCTACTATAGCTCTAGGCCAACCAAAGTCTTGTGAATATATTTGGTAGGTGGAAATTGAAAAAGCTTGTCCTGTGTGTGTGTGTATGTGCATGTGTGTGTGTGAATGCATGTGCGTGTATTAAATAATTTTACAGTGAAGTTTAGTCTGTTTTAATTATTTTCTCACTTTAGGCTGTTGTTGTTGACAACATTACACTTGATATCCTCTCCAATTTTTAGGTTTTCAAGTGATATTCGTATCAGATCTAATTGAATTTTGGAAATTATTCTTATTTGACCTAATTGATAAAATAAATGTTCTGAATTCAATCCCAAGTCTATCCCAAGAATATCACTTGAAAACCTTATAATTGAGATAATACCAATTATAATGTAGTTGATAAGATATCTAAAAAAACAAACATCTTGAGAAACATTATTGTCACTGGAGAACAGTAAAGGCTCAAAATACAATCTTTGGTCAAGTTCAAGAATTTCATAGAAAGACAATTGAAGAGATTTGTGATTAAGGTATTGTGTCAGAAATATTTGTGTGACTAAGAAATTTTTTTTTTTTTAATGAGAAGTGAATATTAGCCTGTTTAGAGAATTCAGCAAGTTCTCTGGCTTATTATTATGCCACAAGATATTTAATTGGCAAGTTAATAGGGCATCAAATACAATGTCTTGTGCTGTTCTTTTCAACTCGCTACATTTGGAGTTCAAACCCTGAGGAAGTGAGATTTAGCATTCACTCATTTAGGTTTATAGAAACAAAGTACTAATTTAGTACTTGGGTTACTCCTTCTGCTTAGGCAAAATTCTACTTGCTTTACATTCTGGTGAGATTAATTTTGCTTTTCATCTTTTTGCGAGTCAGTAAAATAAGTAACAGTCCATAATTGAGATCAATGAAATTGACTAGCCCCACTCTCCCAAAATTTCAAACCCTGTGCTTACAGTAGAAAAAATTATTATTTTCTTCCCCGCCACCTCTCTGGCTCTGTCTCTCCCCTCTCTCTCCTCCTCTCTCTCTTCCTCTCTCTCCCCCTCTCTCTCCCTCTCCGTCTCCCTTTTCTCTCTGTAGAAGAAATCAGTTGTGCTTCGACCTGGAATAAGATGGACAATCTGCAGGTCACTACGGCATCCCCTACAATTCCATCAGGAGTTCAAAGCTCAAAAAAAGAAGGACGTATTCCAAGGTTCACAAGTTTCTGCAATTAATTGATATTCCACAGTCCATTAGCATTCTACATTTAATTAATATTCCACAGTTCATTTGAAGAACACAGTTCATTGGTATTTCAAAGTTCATTAGTATTCTACAGTTCATTAGTTTCCATGGTTTATTAATATTCCAAGTTAATTAATATTCCACAGTTCATTTGTACAGTGATTTTTTTCCCAACTTATTTTATCATGGAACCCTTATGCGATTTTCAAAAGAATTACTGAACCCAAGCATTTATTTTAAAGACAACCTGTACCACCCTAATTTTAATAAAATATTAAAAGAAACGAAAAAAAAATTGTTTTAGAGAAAGAAGATATTCATATAAAAATCACATAATCATTTATTTTGATAATGGTGAATTCTATTTCTTCATAAAATAAATTTCTATTAAATTTCATCAAAAGTCTTCTTATCTTGTTGAACCCCAGAATTTTTTCAAGGAATCCAATTTGAGAAACATGACATTAGTATTTCATTAATTCATTAGTGTTCTAGTTTCATATTAATTTGTGTTTCATTTGTTTTCTGTTAATTCCTGTACAGTCTTAAAATGTATTCCAAAGTTTCCTCTTGCTTCAAATTCTTTTGTTGCTTGAAAGTCCATTAGTAGAATACTTCTTGCATTTATCATCAATATTTTAAAAGTATTTCAACAATCAGAGCTAACTGTTTCAGTGATATCACTGAAAGCTAAAAGTCGTTGTTTTTAGTTTGCTTAAAATTGTTTGGTTAAGAAGTTAGCTTCATACTTGTGTCATTCTGGATTCAATCCAACTGTACAGCACTTTGTTCATGTAACATGTACTGGGAGCATTCTATCATGCCAACATATAAGTGCACGCACGCACACACACACATATAAGTGCACGCACACACACACACACACACACACACACACACATACACACACACATACACACATACACACACACATACACACACATACATACAAAGTTATAAGTGCAATCAAGGCTGTGTGGTTAAGAAGTTTGCTTCTCAATCAAGGGGTATGGAGTTCAATATACACAGTATGATACCTTGGCAAGTGCCTTCCATTATAGCCTTGGGCCTGCCAAATCCTTGTGACTGATGTTGGTATATGAAAATTAGAAGAAGCCCATTAAATACACATGTCTGTGTGTGTTAGTGTCTCCTTATCTTGACATGGTGTAATAGTTGTAAATGAGAGTCATTATCATACAGTGGTGACATTCATTTCCAATCTTCCATAGGCTGTAGTTGAAGCCAATGGCGATTTTTTTAATGAATTTACTTTTTAGTATTTCAAGATAATTTTATGTAATTTTGGTAAATATATCCTGTTAAAATGATATGTCAGTGCTATTTTCATTTTTGTGTAATTTAGATGACAGTTTATTCATTGCACCCAGTATATATATATATATATATATATATATATATATATATATATATATATATATATATATATATATATATATATATATATATATATACATACACACACGTGGGTATGTGTGAAGGCACATGGCTCAATGGTTAGAACATCAGTCTCACAGTCATGAGGTAGTGAGTTAAATTCCTGGACCAGGCTGCGTGTTGTGTTCTTGAGCAAGACACTTTATTTCATATTGCTCCAGTTCACTCAGCTGTAGAAATGAGTTGCGACGTCACTGATGCCAAGCTGTATCGGCCTTTGCCTTTCCCTTGTATAACATCCATCGGTGGCATGGAGGAGGGAGGTTGGGATGCATGGATGACTGCTGGTCTTCTATAAACAACCTTGCGCGGACTTGGGCCACGGAGGGAAACTTTCTAGGTTCAATCCCATGGTCATTCATGACCAAAGGTGGTCTTTACCCTTTACATGTGTATTATGAGTGTTTGTGTGTGTGTGTGTGTGTGTGTGTGTGTGCATCTTGCAAAAAATACCTTATAGAATGTAATCCAAGTTACATCTTTTTAGTCAATGTGCAATTAAGAGTTTATCCTGGGCAAAGTTTAGAGAGCTCTTACCCCTGCTGGCGACAAAGGGACTCTCACTCAGAGTAAAAGGCAGACTGTATGACGCATGCGTACGAACAACCATGCTACATGGCAGTGAAACATGGGCTGTAACTGCTGAGGACATACGTAAGCTCGCAAGGAATGAAGCCAGTATGCTCCGTTGGATGTGTAATGTCAATGTGAATACCCGTCAGAGTGTAAGTATCTTGAGAGAAAAGCTGAACATTAGAAGCATCAGTTGTGGCGTGCAAGAGAGACGATTGCGCTGGTATGGACATGTGGTGAGAATGGAGGAGGATAGCTGCGTGAAAAAGTGCCACACCCTAACAGTTGAGGGAACCCGTGGAAGAGGTAGGCCCAGGAAGACCTGGGCTGAGGTGGTGAGGCAAGACCTTCGTACATTGGGCCTCACCGAGGCGATGACTACGGACCGAGACCTTTGGAAATGGGCTGTGCGTGAGAAGACCCGGCAAGCCAAGTAAGATCGTTGCCAGTGCCCCTGGACTGGTTCTTGTGCGGGTGGCACATGAGATGCACCATTTTGAGCGTGGCCGTTGCCAGTACCGCCTGACTGGCTCCTGTAGGATTTTCGAGCGAGATCGTTGCCAGTGCCCCTGGACTGGCTTGTGCGGGTGGCACATAAAAGACACCATTTCGAGCGTGGCCGTTTTCGTGCAGGTGACACGTAAAAGCACCCACTACACTCTCTGAGTGGTTGGCGTTAGGAAGGGCATCCAGCTGTAGAAACTCTGCCAAATCAGACTGGAGCCTGGTGTTGCCATCCGGTTTCACCAGTCCTCAGTCAAATCGTCCAACCCATGCTAGCATGGAAAGCGGACGTTAAACGATGATGATGATGATGATGAGTTTGATAAAATAAATACTGTGGGTTTCTTATACTTTTTAACACCTTTAAGAAAATGTCACAGCATGGCCATCATCCAAGTACTTCAGCTAGCAAAGGAATGAAAATAAAAGAATTCACATGTATTTCTGTACTTTACAGTTTAAATGTTACTGCTAAGTAAACATACACGCATATATGTGCACGCATGCACACACAGACACACAGATGCATACACACACCTGCATGCACACGCACACACATACATACACACGCACACACACGTGTACATACATATACAAGCGCACACATATAATTGACAATACCGCGTATGTATTTGCACATGGGTGTGTGTATATATATATATATATATATATATAGATAGATAGATAGATTGACAGATAGATATTATGCGTGTGTGTGTACATTAATATATTTATATATGTAATATATGTTTGTATCTATGTGTGTGTGTGTGTGTGTGTGTGTGTATGTGTATAATATATGATATATATATATGCATGCACACACACACACACACACACACACATGTACAGTGGTTTTCTCTTATAGATATATATCTGAAATGTTATTGTTTGAATTATGACTGCCAAGCACATTTAACACAGCACTAATGAAATACATAAAAATCATATAATATTTGGTATAATTTCATAGTGGGAATATTTAGTGTTTAAAGGCTATAAAGTAAACAAGGTATATGTTAATGATGATTTTATAGTTTGTTTTATCTGATAACATTTTGATTAATTCAGAGGTTTATTTTATCATCAACATGACCACCAGCATCATCATCATTGTCATCATCCTCATCAACATTATCGTTGTCATAATGACCACCACCACCACCACCACCACCACTAGCTCCACCAATAACACCATCAACTATCGTTATTGTCATCAGCATCCTCATCATCATCAACATCATCATGACCACCATCACACCACTATCCTCATTGTCATCATCATCATCATCATCATCATCAATCTAAATCTACTTTCAGCAGTAGTATGGGATGGATAAGCTGTCACAGTTCTTCAAATCAGTTTTATTCTGAATTACTGCCTTCCGAGATAGATCGGAAGATCATGTCTCGCTTGTAAATTATAACACTAACCATTTTACAGAGCATCTTGAAAGCATTTTATCAAGTCACCAGTACTAGAAAGCCAGAAAGAGGAAAAGTGAGAGTGAGAAAGGAAATGCTGAGAGAGAGGGGGGAGTGCCTTATTCCATGCAAAACTAGTGTCCTCTTTACTCTATGTTGCCTCCATCCTTTCAATACAAACCTGACTGAGAGGGTAAATCATAAAGAATTCTGACTGGTAAAGAGGTTTAAAGAAAAGAGCATATGATTATGAGCATAAAACAGAGAGGGACAGGAGTGATTGATACATAGGAGAAAGAGTAAAGAAAGACAGAGAGAGAGAGAGTGAGAGAGGGAAAGAGATATAGTGATAGTTATATGTTGCTTGGTAATAAGGATCGTGAACACAAAACCAACATGAGTAGTGTAATGGGAGAGGAATAAAGATGGGTTGTGGTTAGCAACAAAAATGGGTGATAAGTGTGAAATGTAGATGTCCCTGAAAAGTCATATGGATGAACTGTAAAAGCTAGTCTTGGTTAGAAACATGTGCCTGTGCGTGAGAAGACCCGGCAAGCCAAGTGAGATTGTTGCCAGTACCCCTAGACTGGCTCTTGTGCAGGTGGCACATAAGATGCACCTTTTGAGCGTGGCCATTGCCAGTACCGCCTGACTGGCCTTCATAGGATTTTCGAGCGAGATCGTTGCCAGTGCCCCTGGACTGGCTTGTGTGGGTGGCACATAAAAGACACCATTTCGAGCGTGGCCATTACCAGTACCGCCTGACTGGCCTTCGTAGGATTTTCGAGCAAGATCGTTGCCAGGGCCTCTGGACTGGCTCTTGTGCGGGTGGCACATAAAATACACCATTTTGAGCGTGGCCGTTGCCAGTACTGCCTGACTGGCCTACGTAGGATTTTCGAGCGAGATCGTTGCCAGTGCCCCTGGACTGGCTTGTGTGGGTGACACATAAAAGACACCATTTCGAACGTGGCCGTTGCCAGTATCGCCTGACTGGCCTTCGTGCGGGTGACACGTAAAAGCACCTACTACACTCTCTGAGTGGTTGGCGTTAGGAAGGGCATCCAGCTGTAGAAACTCTGCCAAATTTAGATTGGAGCCTGGTGTTGCCATCCAGTTTCACCAGTCCTCAGTCAAATCGTCCAACCCATGCTAGCATGGAAAGCGGACGTTAAACGATGATGATGATGATGATGATTAACCAATGGCAAACAACTGAAGGGATAGTTATTTTGAGGCAGAAATTTTTTGTTTGTAGGTGTGTGGATAGGGAGCTTACTTCTCAGCCTTGTGGTCTTTAGTGCAGTGTCACTGTGTGGTTCCTTAGGCAAGAGTCACAAAGCCATGTGAGTGAATTTGGTAGACAGAAACTGAAAAAGCCAATCATATACATGTATATATATATATTTCGTCCAACCCATGCTAGCATGGAAAGCGGACGTTAAACGATGATGATGATGATGATGATGATTATATATATATATATATATATATATATATATATATCTGTAAAAATATGTGACACTTATTTTTACAGATAATTTCCTCTATTTACATAATATCAAGGTCTCTT
>NC_142930.1:7537227-7577227 GCF_046866305.1 Octopus bimaculoides | reverse complement strand
CGACTGCATCACAACTAACGCATTCTATAGTGGATTAGTGGAGTGAAGGTATGACGACGACGTTCTCGGGGCGAACCAGGGCGTCGACGAGGAATACCTGACCCGCCTGTTTAAGACGACCTATGGACAACTTCCAGAGATCCCTGGCCTGGCAGTGCTATCGAGAAGCTCTACCCGTTCGGGATAAGCTCTACAGGCATGGCTCGAGAAACACGGGGCCGACCTGTCCGAGATGCAGGCGGAGCGACGAAACTGTTCTGCACGCACTCGTACAGTATCCCACCATTTCCGAGCTGTGGGCTTATGTCGAACAACTGCTATCGCATGTGGGACGAGTCAGTCTATCAGCCGAGTCTATCGTGAATATTGTCGTGCCTCCTTCTTTTAAACGGGAAGGAAGAGCTATTTTCATCGTACTTGTGGCTATGGCAAAAGAATGTGTATGGTGGACGCGTCTGAAAGGTCTAGAGACAAAGACTTTCCTCTCTGGGCAATCTCTCATCAACTTCTTCAAGTATCATCTGAAGAGGAAGGTGAGAGTAGAAAGAGAAGTCTTGTCTAGTGAATGCTTCAAAAAAAGATGGGTGAATGTAGCAAGGATGGCACGTGTGAATGACGGAGCCACCTTGAGCATAACACTATAAAAGAGTAAA
Source organism: Octopus bimaculoides (assembly GCF_046866305.1). Lineage (NCBI taxonomy): Eukaryota > Metazoa > Mollusca > Cephalopoda > Octopoda > Octopodidae > Octopus > Octopus bimaculoides. The sequence continues at coordinate 7,576,574 of NC_142930.1, read as the reverse complement.
AAAAAATCCAGACAAAAAACAAAAAGGCAAAAGAGAGTCACTCACTGTTATAGTTTCTGCAATGACAATATTGACCAAGGCTACCGTGGTCTTTTCCGTAGGCTTTTCTTTCCACGGCTAAACCTAAACTGTCCTCCCCTCTTTTTACACGAGAACATTACTGTGTGATACACGATCCCTATTGATCGCTTTTTTTTTTTTTCTTTCCTCGATCACTTTTGATCGGACTTCCCCCTTTTTCCCTTCCTAAGATCCCTTTTGATCGACTCACCCCTATTGTTTTTTTTTGGTTTTTTTCCTTCCCCCTCCCAAAAAGAAAAGCTCTACATTGTATTTGTCCCATCTTTGTTGAGCCCTGTGTGGCTAGTAAAAGAAATGTATCTATCTATCTATCTATCTATCTATCTACCTACCTGTCTGTCTGTCTGTCTGTCTATCTGTCTGTCTGACTTTCTGTCTATCTATCTATCTATCTATCTATCTATCTATAATATATGTATTGTGACCTTTAAATGAATATTTATCTCTCACAAGAAGGAGTATATTTTTCGTTGAACTTTCCATCATGGATCAGTACATTATGTATTTATGTATGTATGTATGTATGTATGTAAGTATGTATGTATGTTTGTATGTATGTATGTATGTATTTGGTTAATGAGAGATCGAAGATGGAAGGCATGAGAATTTTTATGAATCACTACAATTGTTTTGACCCATCTTACATCGATCCCTCATAGGTGTGACAACCAGTTGTTAAGTATCTCACCTATGAAGTATCAATGCTAGATGGGTCGAAACAAATGTAGTGATTAATAAAAATTTTATCTTCCATCTTTTGTCTCTCGTTAACCAAATATATAACAAACACTGTGAAAGTGAGTGTGCTTTACTAGTAAGCTACCAGGTATCAACCATTCATTTTATTGTCCAATATATATATATATATATATATATATATATATATATATATATATATATATCAAAAATAAGCAACACGGATTTCAAAGATGATTGCAGTACGCACGTTTCATGCTACTCCATTTATTTAAGTAATGCGAGCATTACATTAAATGCAATATGAAGAGCAATCTTCAGCTGCACGAAAATGCAGAAAATTACAGTAGAATAGACATATTATAATTGTGGCAACATTTCAAATCCAAGTGGGAGAAAGAATACATAAAAATCCAAGTGGGAGGAAGAATACATAAATCCATCTTGACATAGCCGAGTCTATTATTTTTGATTTTTTGATCACCTATCCTTTTGGAATGTTTTTTGTATAATACCATACCATACCATACGATATTCTGGTGCCTACTCATAAGTACCATATTCAATCTTGAATCTAAATCAAAACCTTATATATATATATATATATATATATATATATATATATATATATGTATGTACATACCTATATATATAAATACATTACAGACAATTATCATCATCATCATTGTCATCATATAACATCCATGTTTCTACACGTACATGGATCAGATTGAAATTTGGTGGAATATTTTCTATGGATAGCTACCCTTCCTAATGCCTACCTTCCCCATTGCCCACAAAATCTTTTTCCCAATCACCGGACAGGTTTGCATGGAAAATTAAAAAGGAATGACAGTTCCACTCATTTACAGACGTTGCTGAAACATCAATTCACAAATTCATTGATATACACACACACATATACTTTATTATTATTAAAGCTTCAAAAATACCACAAAATTATCACAAAAAACTGCTACTCAGAGTTTCACATTCCCAATTCATCAGACAGTATAGATTGAGAATAGAACAAAATAAAGTTTGTATGCAAGGAGTGTCTGTGTGCATAGGCACAGGAGTGGCTGCGTGGTAAGTAGCTTGCTTACCAACCACATGGTTCTGAGTTCATTCCCACTGCGTGGCACCTTGGGCAAGTGTCTTCTACTACAGCCTCGGGCCGACCAAAGCCTTGTGAGTGGATTTGGTAGACGGAAACTGAAAGAAGCCCGTCGTATATATGTATATATATATATGTATGTATGTGTGTGTGTATGTGTTTGTGTCTGTGTTTGTCCCCCCCCCCCAACATCGCTTGACAACCGATGCTGGTGTGTTTACGTCCCCGTAACTTAGCGGCTCGGCAAAACAGATCGATAGAATAAGTACTACGCTTCCAAAAAATAAGTCCTGGGATCGATTTGCTCGACTAAAAGCGGTGCTCCAGCATGGCTGCAGTCAAATGACTGAAACAAGTAAAAGAGTAAAAGAGTAAAAGAGTAATTTACATTGACAGATTTACATTTGAAATTGGTTTCTTTTCATTGGTCCTTTCAACTAACAGTTTTTTTCCTAATCAATGATGGAAGGCTTAAAATTATATCATGTGAAATCGAAGAAAACCTTAAATCAAAAATCAAAATTTCAATAATAACTGTAGTTAGAGGAAAATCAAATATACTCAGAATAAATTAATTACTGGTAAAATAAGTTTAATTAAAAATAAATGTAAGTCTGTTTATAATAATATTCACTTACATAAATCAAATGGCCTAAAACTGAACACACTGTACTTATACATATACACACTAAAAACGTAAACATACATATGGACACTAAACATACAAACTCTAACACATGCATACATACATATATACAAACATACACAGGCAAAATCTAAATATGAATATGTATACTAATGTATATATTTAGGTATCTACACACACATATATATGTACACATCATACGTCTTCATGTGCATGTTGTAAAAACACAACTTTACTGCTACACATTACAAAAAAAATAAGAATAAGAGGTGGTGGTTGAAAGAAAAAGAAGTGGTAGAAAGGAGGAAAAAGAAAGAGAGAGAGGAAAATAGAGATAGAAAAAGAGAGAGAAGATAACGGCATTCACTAAATATCTCCAGTATTCAAGTACTATTTTTTCCCTTGTTTCATATTTATGTTCTTACTTTGGTATATATATATATATATATATATATATATATATATATATATATATATATATATATATATATATATATGTATGTATGTATGTATGTATGTATATATATACATGTATGTATGTATATATATATATATATACAAATATAAATATATATATATATATATATATATATATATATATATATATATATATATATATATATGTATATATATATATATATATATATATATATATATATATATATATATATATATATATATATATATATATATATATATATATATAGTTGAAATTTATCGAAAAACAAATGATGAAGACAGGTGTATGAACAACAAGCAGGTGTATTAGCTTGACACTTGGGAAAATGAAAAAGTCTTTTATGTTTCAAGTCTACGCTCTTCAACAGAAAGGAATAAGAGAAAATAAACAGAGACAGAATGAAAAACAACCTGTAGAGTTAGCTGTCAAGCATATATATGAACTTTAGTTTACTTAAAATATATATATATATGAACTTTAGGTTAGTTAAAATATGATTGTAGCATATTTAAACTTCTAAAGGAAAATTCACTGCAGTTACCATGGAGGTAAAATATTTCTCTTATGGTAAATGGTATAAAAGTTCCATATTTCTCAGAGCTTCCTTCTATTAGATTCCAGATGGGATCTATTTTAAAATGGGGGCGCCAGTATTTTCTTAACGAAACACTAACGAAACACTTTGAAACTTGGGACACTGGTAGAATGTGTCATATAAAACATCTTTTACTCTTAGTCTTCTTAACCAAAAAAAGGAATTCGCAAGTTATTCCATGTTAAAGTTGTCGTATTTCTGTAATTTCAACCAATCACTGACGTCTATTCAGCGCAATAGAGTTACTGCTGGGCGGTCATAAAAATGTTATTCCCTGTGACATATTTCATCCGGTTTAATCGTAATTTATACGCATATATTGTTTATATAATAAATTACGCTGTGCGTATCTATGTGTGTAACAATTTTAGAGTTCGGATTCTAGAGTTAGGGTTACTTTTCGGGTTAGGGTTAGGGTAACGGTTACGGTTAACAGTCTAGTTAGGGTTAGGGTTAGGGTTAGGGGATTAATACGATATACACCGTTACAGCGCTAACTGTTTTCAACTGAATAGATGTCAGTGATTAGTAGAAATTATAGAAATAAGACAATTTTTTACATGAAATAAATTCGAATACAAAAATATTTTTCTGTTCTATAACACAAAATAGATAAGTATACGAAGTTTGAAAGTCTTTCCGTACCAAAAACACTACATAAAACATAAATGAAAACTGGCGCCCCCGTTTTGAAATAGATCCTCCAGATGGCTGTTTCTAGCTCTTTAGCCTTCTTCAATGAGGAATACCAAAGAGAGATAAACTGGGCAGACTGAATCTGTAACAATTTACATCAGTGACTGACTTGTGCTATTCGACTGCCTGGACAGGATAAATATAACAGCATCATCAATGAGCAGAGATTAGGAATAAATGACCTTTAGAAATTAAAATATGTTTGTGACATATTTTAATGTCTGATCGTTTGTGTCTTATTTCTATGCTGGGAGATTAAGGAGAATAATCTGACCTCTGAATTCTTCAGTGATCATGAAAAGGTCAGTTGTTTGTTTAGGTTTGAGCTGTTCCTTGCCCAAACCCTAAATAACTAAATGAAGGACTCATATCTCTGTCTTCAGGTTTTCAGCCAGTTAGCTGAGAGCATCTTTTGGCCAAATGGAAAGTGACTATGCAATACATATATATCATCATCATCATCATCATCATCGTTTAGCGTCCTCTTTCCATGCTAGCATGGGTTGGACGACTTGACTGAGGACTGGTGAAACCGGATGGCAACACCAGGCTCCAATCTAAATTTGGCAGAGTTTCTACAGCTGGATGCCCTTCCTAACGCCAACCACTCAGAGAGTGTAGTAGGTGCTTTTACGTGTCACCTGCACGAAGGCCAGTCAGGCGATACTGGCAACGGCCACGCTCGAAATGGTGTCTTTTGTGTGCCACCCGCACAAGCCAGTCCAGGGGCACTGGCAACGATCTCGCTCGAAAATCCTACGGAGGCCAGTCAGGCGGTACTGGCAACGGCCATGCTCAAAATGGTGCATCTTATGTGCCACCCGCACAAGAGCCAGTCCAGGGGCACTGGCGACGATCTTACTTGGCTTGCCGAGTCTTCTCACGCACAGCACATTTCCAAAGGTCTCGGTCAGTAGTCATCGCCTCGGTGAGGCCCAATGTACGAAGGTCTTGTCTCACCACCTCAGCCCAGGTCTTCCTGGGCCTACCTCTTCCACGGGTTCCCTCAACTGTTAGGGTGTGGCACTTTTTCATGCAGCTATCCTCATCCATTCTCACCACATGTCCATACCAGCGCAATCGTCTCTCTTGCACACCACAACTGATGCTTCTAATGTTCAGCTTTTCTCTCAAGATACTTACACTCTGACGGGTATTCACATTGACATTACACATCCAATGGAGCATACTGGCTTCATTCCTTGCGAGCTTACGTATGTCCTCAGCAGTTACAGCCCATGTTTCACTGCCATGTAGCATGGCTGTTCGTACACATGCGTCATACAGTCTGCCTTTTACTCTGAGTGAGAGTCCCTTTGTCGCCAGCAGGGGTAAGAGCTCTCTAAACTTTGCCCAGGCTATTCTTATTCTAACAGCTACACTTTCAGCGCACCCACCCCCACTACTAACTTGGTCGCCCACATAGCGGAGGCTGTCGACTACCTCTAGTTTTTCACCCTGGAATGAGATAGAAGTTGTTTCCTGTTTGTTTACAGTCTTTATTGCACCTGAACATCTGCCACAAACAAAAACTAACTTCCTAGTTAACCTGCCTTTGATGTTGCTGCACCTCTTATGTGTCCATAGCTTGCACCGGGTACATCTTATAGAGTTACTACCTACTCCTTTTCTACATACTGAGCAGGGCCATCTGAAGGGGTTTGTGTTTTATCTACCTTCCTACTTATTAGGATTTTGATTTTAGCTAGGTTGACTCTAAGGCCCTTCAATTCTAGACCTTGCTTCCACACCTGAAACTTCTCCTCTAGTTCTGATAGTGACTCCGCAATTAGGGCAAGGTCATCATAGAGGAGCTCCCAGGGGCAACCTGTCTTGAACTCCTCTGTGATTGCCTGGAGGACTATGATAAATAAGAGGGGGCTGAGGGCGGAACCTTGGTGGACCCTTACCTCTACCCGGAATTCATTGCTGTACTCATTTCCCACCCTCACCTTACTGGCAGCATCTCTGTACATGGCTCGCACAGCTCTCACTAACCATTCTTCTATCCCAAGTTTCCTCATTGACCACCAGATAAGGGATCGGGGGTCCCTGTCAAAGGCTTTCTCCATGTCAACGAAAGCCAGGTACAGAGGTTTATCCTTGGCTAGGTATTTCTCCTGCAGCTGTCTTACTAGAAATAAGGCATCAGTAGTGCTTTTACCTGGCACGAACCCAAACTGCATCTCATCTAAATTGATTCGCTCCCTAATTAGTTGGGCTATGACCCTCTCTGTAACTTTCATAACCTGATACAGGGTTGGACAAAATAATGGAAGCACCTAACATCATAGCATCATAATTTTGAAAAGTCTATAAAACTGTCAAAAGTTTATTTTTGTGATTTTTGATTTATTATTAGTTTTGCTTAATATGATTTGCTAAAATTGCTGTTTCTTTTCAGATATTATCAGAAAAAGGTAATTAAAAATTCATTGAAATGACAGATCTATTGGACTTTCAAAGAAGTCAAATTGTTGCTGCTCATATGGCAGGTGCTAGCATAATGAAAACAGCCGAAATGTTTGGTGTATCAAGAAGTACTGTCTCAAAAGTAATGACACCCTTTGAAAAAGAGGGGAAAATTTCCTCGTCGAAACAATATTCTGGAAGAAAACCAGAACTTTCAGGTAGGGACCGTCGCAATCTTACATGAATTGTTAGAAAGGATCACAAAAGTACAGCTCCCAAAATAACTACAGAGTTTAATGACCACCTCAAGAATCCAGTTTCCACAAAAACTGTTTGCCAGGAGCTGCACAAAGCCAGATTTCATGGGAGGGCTGAAATCAGAAAATCACTACTTTCAAAAACAAACGTTGCAAAGCATTTAGAGTGGAGTAAATCCTACAAAATTAGTCCCTAGAGCAGTGGAAGAATGTCATTTTCTTGGACAAGTCATCCTTTGCCTTATTTCTGACCACCAGCTGAGTATACGTGTGGAGACAGCCAAAAGAAGCATTTGACCCAGACTGCCTTCTTCGAACTGTTAAGCTGGAGGATGATCTGGTGGGGGGAGGGCTATATCTTGGAAATCCACCGGTTTCCTTTTATGGCAGCATTAATAGCCAAGATTGTGGAAGCACAATGGCCCAGTGGTTAGGGCAGCGGACTCGCGGTCATAGGATTGCGGTTTCAATTCCCAGACCGGGCCTTGTGAGTGTTTATTGAGCGAAAAACACCTAAACCTCCACGAGGCTCCAGCAGGGGATGGTGGGGAACCCTGCTGTAGTCTTCCACTACAACTTTCTCTCACTCTTACTTCCTGTTTCTGTTGTGCCTGTAATTCAAAGGGTCAGCCTTGTCACACTGTGTCACACTGAATATCCCCGAGAACTACGTTAAGGGTACACGTGTCTGTGGAGTGCTCAGCCACTTGCAAGTTAATTTCACAAGCAGGCTGTTCCGTTGATCAGATCAACTGGAACCCTCGACGTCGTAAGCGACTGAGTGCCAACAACAACAATAGTCAAGGTTATTTAAGCATTTTATCTGATCAAATTCATCCTATGGTTGCGGAACTGTTTCCAGAGGGAAACAATCTTTCAGTATGATAATGCACTAATTCACACAGCTAAAGTTGTTACTGACTGGTACAAGGAACATTCTAGTGAAGTTGACCATCTTATCTGGTCACCACAGTCCCCAGATCTCAATATTATTGAACATTTATGGTGCATTTTAGAAAAACAATTAAGGAGTTGATATCCTCCACCATCATCACTACAAAAACTGGAGACTGTTTTAGCTGAAGAATAGAAAAAAATTCCTTCAGAAACAATTCAAACTTTGTATAAGACCATACCTCGTAGAATTCAAGCTGTAATTAGTGTCAAAGGCAGTCCTACCCCATACTAAAATAAATTTGTTTGAAATTTTAAGGTGTTTCCATTATTTTGTCCAACCCCTGTATATATTATCTCTCCATCTTTCTAGCTCTCCTGTCTAACTACCTTTGTCCAGCCAGTCACCATGATTAACTGTTATCTCCAAAAGTTTTTTATTCTCTCTCTGTTTATTTCCTTGTGTTTCTTTCTGTTGAAGAGCATAGGCTCGAAATGTAAAACACTTTCTCACCTTCCAAAGCATCAAACAAATACACCTGCTTGTTGTTTATACACCTGTCTTCATTATTTATCTTTTAATTTTTACTTCAGTCATATATATATATATATATATATATATATATATATATACATATAGGAGTGACTGTGTGGTAAGTAGCTTGCTTACCAACCACATGGTTCCAGGTTCAGTCCCACTGCGTGGCACTTTGGGCAAGTGTCTTCTACTATAGCCTCGGGCCGACCAAAGCCTTGTGAGTGGATTTGGTAGATGGAAACTGAAAGAAGCCCGTCATATATATGTATATATATATATATATGTATGTGTGTTTGTGTTTGTCCCCCACCATCGCTTGAAACCGATGCTGGTGTGTTTATGTCCCCATAATCTAGCAGTTCAGCAAAAAGAGACCGATAGAATAAGTACTAGGCTTACAAAGAATAAGTCCTGGGGTCGATTTGATTCGACTAAAGGTGGTGCTCCAGCATAGCCGCAGTCAAATGACTGAAACAAGTAAAAGAGTATATATATATATATATATATGTTAATTCTCTAAATGAAGTATTAACAGTAACTGCACGATAAAGTGTAGTATATTGCCACTTAAGTGTGGCTGACCCCTAGGGTTGGATGTTACTGTTGCTTTTAGCCCCAGGAGGACATCTCCTCCAGCTGGCTTATCGACACACGACTGTGTCCTGTTTGCCAAGGGAAGTTATCCCTCTCACCTCGATCTGCAGCACGAACGTATCCGGATTTCAGGGTTATTTCCCTTCGTCGGCGCCCGATAGCTGCTGACCTTGGCGAGAGAGACAAAAACCTGGCAATCTTATATCTTCTTTTCAAGCAATTAACATTGCTTGTTTTCACCTTTTCGATATCAGTGAAGAATTTCACTGGAAAAGAAGATATAAGATTGCCAGGTTTTTGTCTCTCTCGCCAAGGTCAGCAGCTATCGGGCGCCGACGAAGGGAAATAGCCCTGAAATCCGGATACGTTCGTGCTGCAGATCGAGGTGAGAGGGATAACTTCCCTTGGCAAACAGGACACAGTCGTGTGTCGATAAGCCAGCTGGAGGAGATGTCCTCCTGGGGCTAAAAGCAACAGTAACATCCAACCCTAGGGGTCAGCCACACTTAAGTGGCAATATACTACACTTTATCGTGCAGTTACTGTTAATACTTCATTTAGAGAATTAACATTGCTTGTTTTCACCTTTTCGATATCAGTGAAGAATTTCACTGGAAAAGAAGATAAAGATTGCCAGGTTTTTGTCTCTCTCGCCAAGGTCAGCAGCTATCGGGCGCCGACGAAGGGAAATAACCCTGAAATCCGGATACGTTCGTGCTGCAGATCGAGGTGAGAGGGATAACTTCCCTTGGCAAACAGGACACAGTCGTGTGTCGATAAGCCAGCTGGAGGAGATGTCCTCCTGGGGCTAAAAGCAACAGTAACATCCACCCCTAGGGGTCAGCCACACTTAAGTGGCAATATACTACACTTTATATATATATATATATATATATATATATATATATATATATATATATATATATATATATATATATATATATATATATATACATATATATATATATAACTCAACTCAACTCAACTCCATTGGTCATGAATGACCACGGGTGCACCTAAGACGGTCCCTTCTAGGGTACAAATCTGGGTGGAAAGTCGCCTCACAAACGAATACACAACCTAGGGTTGTTTTTATGGAAGACCAGCAGTCGCTCATGCATACCAGCCTCCCCTTTCCACACTGCTGATGTTATCCAAGAGAAAGGCAAAGGCCGATACACCTTGAACTGAAGCAATGTGAAATAAAGTGTCTTGCTCAAGAACACAACATGCAGCCTGGTCCAGGACTCGAACTTTCAACCTCACGATCATAAGCTCAACACTCTAACCACTGAGCCATGCACCTTCACTATATGTATATATATATATATATATATATATATATATATATATACACACACACACACATATATAATATACACACTCACATACACACATGTATATAGACATGCCGTGTACTTCATCTGGCATTTAGTAAAAGAGATTTAGTAAAAGAGATTTTGCATCCTGTCAAAGTCAACTTCACCTTTTAGCTTCTCAGGAAAGGGTATGATAAAATAAATACCAGCTGAGTACTGAAACCAAATCTAATCAATGCACACACACACACACACACACACACGCGCACACACACAGATATATATACACACTTATCCTCACAAAATTAAAGACTTATACTTCTGTCAGAAGTTGTTACTTTATTGTTCATTTTCTATATTAAATATTAAATAAGTATCTTCGACATTGGTGGAGGAATATCAATACTAAGATTACAACACGATAAAAAAAAAGAATATTGAAAGTAATTTAAATTCCATACCAACTCCAGACAATATGATTAATCATTATCATCATCATCATTATTTAACACCTGGCTTTCATGCTGGCATGGCATGAACAGTTTGACAGGATCTGACATGAAAATATTGATGGTCATGATGCTCGTGTTAATGATGATGATGACGATGACAAGGAGGAGGAGGAGGGGGAGGAGAAAATAAAAGGAGAGGAGAAAGAAAAAAGAAGGTAAATAATAGTAAATAAAATAAATGAATGACTGAAAATGAGAAAAAATAAAAGTATAAGTTAATATTTTTTTTACACTTCAGTATTGACTATTGGTATTTTGGGTTTCAAAACAGCTTTGCAAGTTGTTGATTAGTTTTATGCAAATCAGCTGCTGAGGCTAAATAAGGAGGTGTCCTGTAGCAACAACAGTAGCGGAGTAATGGTAGTAGTAGTAGTAGTAGTAGTAGTAGTAGTAGTAGTAGTTCTGAGTTATATTTTTCCATTGAATAACTTACTCCTTATTTAATACTTCATATATCATAGGACACAAACGTATTTTTTGGGGGCTGTTAGTTTTCAAGTTTGTTTGCTTTAGGCCAAGTAAGTACTGGTCCTTGATTATTCAGTAATGATTTTAAATATCTAGCAAAACATGAACTTGCTAATGTTTGAAAGTCTCATTGCATTAGTAAACATCCACTTTCCATGCTGGCATAAGTTAGATAGTTTGACTGAAACTGGTAGGCCAGAGGGCTGCACCAGGTTCCAGTCTTATTTGATATGGTTTCTATGAGTGGATGCCCTTCCTAACGCCAACTACTCTAAGAGTGTAATGGATGCTTTTTACATGTCATTTACATGACACTAGCAATGGCCACAACTATGATTTCATGGGTGCCATTTACATGACACTAGCAATGATTATGATTATAATTTCACTTGACTTGAGAAGTCTTCTCAAGCACAGCATATCGCCCAAGGTCTTGGTCAATTTTCATCGTTTTCATCACGCCCAACATTTGAAAATCATGCAACTGGTAACAACCATGATTACAATCTCATGGGTGTCATTTACATGACACTGGCAATGGCCACAACTACGATTTCCCTTGGCTTGACAAGTCTTTTCAAACACAGCATATCACTTGTCATCAACTCCCTTAGGCCCAGCATTTGAAATCATGCTTCACCATCTCGTACCATGTCTTCGTGGGTCAACCACTTCCACAGGTTCTCTCCACATTTAGAGATTGGCAGTTCTTTACATAGCTGCTCTTGTCCATATGCATCACATGACCATACCAGCACATTTGTCTCTCTTCTACACCACATTTGATGCTTCTTATGCCCAGTTTTTCTCTCAAGACATTTACACTCTGTCGTACAAGCACACTGACATTGCACATTTAGCGAAGTATACTGGCTTCATTTCTTTCATGCCTTTGTTTGTCCTCTGCAGTAACAGCTCATGTTTCACTGCCATGGAGCATGACTGTTTGCACACAGGTATCACACAGTCTACCTTTCATTGTGAGAAAGAGGCCCTTTGTTACCAACAAAGGTAGAAGCTCTCTGAACTTTGCCCAGCCTATTCTTATTCTAGCAGCTACACTCTCAGAGCATCCACTTCTACTGCTGACTTGTATATGTGTGTGTGTGTGTGTGTGTGTGTGTGTGTGTGTGTGTGTGTGTGTATACATGTGTCTGTGTGTATTTGTTTCTTTGTGTATTTGTATTTGTTATCTATCACTGCTTGACCATTCCATGCTGGATTACTTATGTCCCCATAACTTAACAGTTCAGCAAAAACTGAAAAAGAGACTGACTAAATAGGTACTTGACTTAGAGGGGAAAAAAGTAAGTATTGGTGTTCGATTTGTTTGAGTGAACCTTTCAAGGCAGTGTCCCGGAATTGGTGGGAAATAGTTTCAAACATGACATTCTTCAACTAAAGACAAACTAATATATAATAAATCTGCTTTGTGCTGTAAAAGATTTAAGCCAAAGCATCCACTAGCCTGGTATTTTTCTATAAATATAGATAATATTATAACGAAATCCACCAACTTTAAACACAAGTATACCAGGATTTTTATGTAATGTGATTTTCCTAGTACTGCTTCTTACTAGCATAAATAAGATGGTAATCTATTGTAGAGACTTGTTTATGATTTGTTGAAGAGATTCCCCCACACACACCCACACCCAGCTGAGTGCCCTTTCTAATGGTAAGTACACAGGACCTAAATACTTAAGTGCCAAAAACAGCACTTATTTTGGCTTAAGTTTCTTAAAGTAATTTAAGTGGTGCAATTTTCTTGGAAATATAAAGCAACAGTTGTTGTAGAGCTTGAAATTGTTATATTATAGCATATTATCTAACATTATAACCATAAAACTAAATTTGATATGCCTTCAGGAGCGAGATGGAACTCATATGTGCTGGGACCTATCACCAGTTTCATAACAGTAAATGAATTAAAAGATAAATCTGCTGAGCGAAATGGGAATTTGTCACTGATAGCATTTGCAAAAGATTTGATACTTGTTCTCAGTAGCCAGGTGAATTAGCAAAAGTAGACTCCAGTGTATTATGCAAATATATAGTAAAATACCTGCAGTAGATGTGAATACAAGACCTATGAATTTCCTGCATAATGTTATATGAATTTAGTAGAGCAGTGGACTGGCAGAGGGACAACCAGCAATGTTTTATTAAATCTCTTTGCATTCTGAGTTCAAATCCTGCTAAAGTTAACTTTATATTTCAACTTTCCAGGTATGATAAAGATGAGTACCTGTTAAGTACTGAGATTCAGCTAATCAACCCTTTCCTCCCTCAAAATAGGTAACAATGTGCTTGCATTTGAAATCAGTTTTGTATTCACTTACGTATTTTGTTCTAATGCTAAAGTAACGACAGTTTTTAATCTTTGTATCATAAACTCACATTTAATTAGTGAATCTATTGGAAATATTACTTTAACAGCTTGATCTTGTAAAATGTATTTCTTTTAAATGCATACCTTTGTTTTTAACAATTCGTGTAAGTCAGAGTATCATTTCGTTTCATAGAACTTATATCATTATGGCATTAAAGAGATTAGAAGTGAATGTAAGAAAGTTGTAGTTTACAAATGCAGCGAAAATACGTTTCAAACTTTTTATAGTTTATAATAATGAGCTTAACGTAAACAGTGTTCAAGTGAACTATAACTTGTCACAAAAGCATAGAAGAAGAAACAGAAAGCAACGATAAGTAAAGACAGGCAGTAAAGATAATAAATAAACGCAGCTGCTGTACAAAGAATAGAATACAAAAAGACAGAAGAGAGAACAGCAGAAGAGCCACAAAGAGAAAAGGGTTGCATAGACACATCAGAAGTAGTTTTGGTGAATTTGAGGAAGCATGGAATTTTTGAAAGGTGCATTGTCCTGACAGCTAACAACCAGTATGGATGACTTATTATTCCATGCTTTAAACAATTCTTTTAAAATCATTTGTATTGTGTTGTTGTTGTTTTATTTTTGGTTGCTTTTTATCGCCAAAGTCATTGTGGGAAAAGTGATGGATAATCTTATGGGCTTCTACAAGTTGAAGTTTTAGTGTGCCAATATTTGGAAAAGTAAGGCATTCAAGATATGGTAAGTGGCTGAGGAAAGGTATCGGTCTGGTTGCATGTCAAAGGACAGTTTCCAGGAGATCAATATTTTGGGCAAAGGGGTGTTCAAAACTGGAAATACAAACTATAAGTGTACATGTGGCATAGCCATATATTGCTTTAAATAGATAGCCAGTGAGCAGCTGAAAAAATTGTATTCAAATCATAAAATACAAAACATGAAGCTCATTGCAGACTCTTAATAAATTCAATTGATAATACATTATTTTTATTTGCAAACATAAAGTTTGAGGCTACATAAACAATGGTACTATGCTGTAATCCTTTAAAAAGTATATCATCATCATCATCATCATCATCGTTTAACGTCCGCTTTCCATGCTAGCATGGGTTGGACGATTTGACTGAGGACTGGTGAAACCGAATGGCAACACCAGGCTCCAATCTAATTTGGCAGAGTTTCTACAGTTGGATGCCCTTCCTAACGCCAACCACTCAGAGAGTGTAGTGGGTGCTTTTACGTGTCACCCGCACAAAAACGGCCACGCTTGAAATGGTGTCTTTTATGTGCCACCCGCACAAGAGCCAGTCCAGGGGCACTGGCAACGATCTCGCTCGAAAACCCTACAAGGCCAGTCAGGCGGTACTGGCAACAGTCACGCTCAAGATGGTACATCTTATGTGCCACCTGCACAAGAGCCAGTCCAGGGGCACTGGCAACGATCTCACTTGGCTTGCCGGGTCTTAAACTTTTGTATTATAAAGACAGTTGTGGCAAGCATCAGTCCCAGACAGGTAATACAAATTTCTGACAGAGACACAAGGTCTTAAATTTGATGGGGAATGGAACAATCAATTATATCAACCCCAGTACTTAAGTGGTATGTACATTATTTTATTACACCTGAAAGGCTGAAAAGCAAAGTTGACCACAGTGGAATTTGAATTCAGATCAGAAGGAGTAAGAACATTGTTTCTGCCAATTCAGCACCTACTCAGACTGATATAATACACATTTATTGATAACACATTTAAATAAACATATCATAAGACTTACATGTGGATAGAAGGTCTCATACTCGAAAGCATAGCAGACATTGTTATAGACATGATTTGTAAACTGAAGCTTTTCTTAAAATCTTAATCAGTTATGAGATTTTTCTGATTTAATACAAATTGAATTAACAGTTCTCAATAATACTCAATAAATCTAAGGCTATGTACAGCGGTGACACAAAATTCTTGTGATATTTAAAACTACTGTGTTCAGCATCATGAAGATATGAAGAGGTGCTGAAAAGTTCCTGGCTTTAAGGTATCATGAAAGCCTGGTTAGAGACCCAACCTTCCAAGTTCCTTTACAGAGCTCAGGAAAACTAAAGGAATGCTCCAATGAGTGTGCGAACCCAAAGCCAGGAACTTTTCAGCACCCACCTCATATATTCACACTAATAAAACACTGGTGTTTGTGTTGTATACAGAAGACGAAATTTCATTAATACAGAAAACAACAGTGAACTATAAATTAACTATAGGTGATACCCTTGGTTTTGAATATTGTTCAATTAAACAATAACATAAATTTTGAGATAACTCAGACTAAAGACAGCTTAAAATTACTTTTAAACTTTGAAACAATAGAATGAAAATACTAATATGTAAATAAACTATAAATACTGATTATTGATCAAAATATATAAACTGGTATTTAAATGACAGGGTTAGAATTTAGATACTTAAAAAAAAAATAGTTTCTAATTTAAGCACTAGACTGGCAATTTTTCAGGAAGGGGTTATTCAATGTCATCAACCCAAGTACTTGATGGCTACTTTATTTTATCGATCTTGAAAGGTTGAAAAACAAAGTTGATCTCAGCAGGATTTGAACGCAGCATGTAAATAAATGGAATAAATACCACATAGCATTTTTTTAAAATATTTTAACAATTCTGCAACCTTGATGCAATTACTAGCCACACTATAATTAAAGGATTCATTAAAATAGTATGACATACAAACATCTTATTGATTCTGGAGTGTAAAGGATAAGAACTAATGGTAAAAGTAATATTCATGAAGAGATTGTTCCCCATACTTTCCCCAGTTAAGACTAGGTGGGAGTTCTAGCAAATATAGATTAAGAAATATGATGACTACGGACCGAGACCTTTGGAAATGGGCTGTGCGTGAGAAGACCCGGCAAGCCAAGTAAGATCGTTGCCAGTGCCCCTGGACTGGTTCTTGTGCGGTTGGCACATGAGATGCACCATTTTGAGCGTGGCCGTTGCCAGTACCGCCTGACTGGCTCCTGTAGGATTTTCGAGCGAGATCGTTGCCAGTGCCCCTGGACTGGCTTGTGCGGGTGGCACATAAAAGACACCATTTCGAGCGTGGCCGTTTTCGTGCGGGTGACACGTAAAAGCACCCACTACACTCTCTGAGTGGTTGGCGTTAGGAAGGGCATCCAGCTGTAGAAACTCTGCCAAATCAGACTGGAGCCTGGTGTTGCCATCCGGTTTCACCAGTCCTCAGTCAAATCGTCCAACCCATGCTAGCATGGAAAGCGGACGTTAAACGATGATGATGATGATGATGATGTTCCTAAAATTCATGATTAGTTGAAAATAAATACGAACATAATGATTTTATCTTAAACGTATTTCTTTCAGAAAATTGCATTTAGTCCTTCAGAAGAGCACAAGTTTCTCACCTCCAATCCCAAAAACTTTGCAATGCAAAAGTAACAACTTGATCCAAAATCACAGTCTTGTCACAATAGTTTCGATGTAATGCAATACAATGTTAAAATAGCAACGTAATCCAAAATCACTGACAAAATGTATTTTCTTTTCAAATGCGAGTAAGATTTATTTTTCAGAACCTGACATTTAAGACATTTGGAGAAGCTGGGCTGCCAGCCATGACACTCTTGACTTCTTTGATGACTCAACTGACAGATATGACTTATGAGAGGTGCACATGGCTACTCTGGCATTCCAGCCTTACAATTGTTCTTGTAATGTTGAAAATGACATGGGCTGATTCCACTGTTAATTAGAAAATTCTAATCCTTTATTTAAATTTTCATGCAAAACACAACCATATGATGATAATTTTTATCTGAGAAACATCATATCATGACACTGTAATTAGTTCTATGCAATGCACTATGAAAATAGTAATTTAATTTACAAGCCCTCTCAGTAGAATGAAGACAGAGTTGTATAAACTATTGGTTCCAAGTTTTGGTACAAGTCCAGTAATTTTAGGGAAGAGGGTATGTTGATTACATCGATTCCAGTCTTCAACAAGTACCTGTTTTATTGACCCCTAAAGGATGAAAGGCTAAGTCAACCTCAGTGGGATTTGAACTCAGAGCATAAAGACGGATGAGATGCCTTAGAGCATTTTTCCCTGCAGGCTAATGATGTTGCTAGCTCACCACTGTCTTAGAGTAGCACAAAATGTTAATGTTATTTATCACTACTACAACAGAAATCATATCAATATATTTGAATTAATACTTAAAAATTTTTTTCAACAAACATAATTGGATCCTAAGAAGAGACGTTACTTTGTCACAATATGCAAAAATTAAGTGAATCACATGTAGCTGATTGACTGGGCTGCTGGAAATAAACTGGTGTGATAAGGCGGCGAGCTGGCAGAATCGTTAGCATGCCGGGCAAAATGCTTAGCGGTATTTCGTCTGCCGTTACGTTCTGAGTTCAAATTCCGCCAAGGTCGACTTTGCCTTTCATCCTTTCGGGGTCAATAAATTAAGTACCAGTTACTCACTGGGGTCGATGCAATTGACTTAATCCCTTTGTCTGTCCTTGTTTGTCCCTTCTATGTTTAGCTCCTTGTGGGCAATAAAGAAACAGGAAATAAACTGGGGTGATCTGAGAGTCTTAAGTCAAATCGAATCATGTACCATGATGAGCCTCAGGTCATATCATATCATGTACTTATCCTCAGCTGTCATTTTTCAGTAACTCCTTGACCCTAGTCTCTTAAGTCAGAAAGAAACTAACTTAAGTCAAGTAATTTTCCATACTACAGAGTTAAATAATGAAATTCCTGGCATTTCTTAAGGTCTTACCCTCATTCCCACCTAAAAGCTTGATCAAAAGTGAGGCAACTGACTTGACATCCACCTCCATTAGACATTCATGATCAAAGTATCATTCTGTTTTTTTTTTGTTTTTTTTTGGTCAGGAAAGCAGTATTCTGTATAACATCACAGGAGTTGACTTATTTACCACATATTTTTGTTCATGAATATGTATTCCTTAGGAAGCTTCAGATTTATGCAGGAAGGACTAGGAATTAATGTTCATCTCATAAAGGTAACATCAACAAGGAACTTCAACCAAACTGTTTATTAGAGCTTCCTTTTGCCTTACAATGCTTACTTCTTGGTTTGTGAATATTAGTAAATTCAATACACAATAGTTTTTATTAGCAAAACATATTTCTTCAATATTATCTACTAATTAGTGTAGCTTTTAGTGTGAAAGAAAATCAAATATTCTGCAGCAACAGCGTAATATGTACAAAGATAGTTAAAATGTAATTAATAACTAGATCTACAGTGAATGCAGCAAGAGCTGCAGAGTAAGCAATAAAAGTGTGAAGGCTGTCAGAACAGTAATAATAACACCATTAATTACAACAAATTACAAAAGCAATACTGTCAACGAAAATTTGGAAACAAAGAGGCAAGTGTGTAACAATAATGCGACTAAAGTTATTAGCTGACTGCATTGTTATAATGCCACATATAATGGTAGTAATTCTCTCATAAACAATATTACATTGTTACACTAAATAATGCAAAAATTGTCATTAAATGAAACAGATGGTCAAACAATTTTAATTTCCTTAAGAATTTCCTCTTTCTACAAGAAAGAGACGTGACAATGACATTATCTCAGTGATAGATCAGCTTCTGAGGGTTATATTAGAGTAATGGTGTTCAAAAGCTTTTCACAATGTTCTATGATCTATAATTGTAGTATTTTCATAGCCTTGTTGCATGCAATTCAGGTTTGTTGTGAATAGTGGAAATAGGAAGGAATTTGAAATGTATTAATAGATGTTATGCCTCATAATTGTATCAAAATAATTCTTGACTAATTTAATAAACCAAACTTTTTGAGTAATTTAAAAAAACTAGGTTTTAAAACTCTCTTCAATTTCATGTAAATGAAAGCCTTAATTATTTTCATGACATCTATTGAGTATACTGTAAGCCTACTGTTCTGGGTAAATTTTAAATTGATTGCATTAAACCAATATTTTTTGTTAAGTTATTAAGGAGACAATGGCCACAGCCTTGATAATTTTTTGTGCCCCACTAAACTGGTGAGACTGATGTAATATATGTACAGCTTGAATATCTGCAGGTCAATATCTGCAATGAAATATGTTAGGGAGGAAAAAAGAGGCCTGATTTGAATACCTTCAAAAGAGTTTACTCTGAAGGTACCCAAAGACCAGTTAAACAGCATGTCACGCCTATTATTTAAGTGTAAAGCATATCAACCTATTACCCAATAAAATAGGTTATAGTATGTTACTAGCGCATATTTTATTAAACCCAAAATGATAACAGACAAAATCAATTCTAGTTAAGTCAGCTAGATTTTGAGCTTATTGTCTGGGTTGGTGAAACTAAGCACTATAATATATTTAGCGCAGTAATTTATTTTTGCTAGCTTGCAAAGTTGACCTGTTTTAACTAGAAATCTATATTCACAGTGAATCCAACTCTTTAATGTGAGCCTCTCCACAGAGGCTAAGATGTAGGAATATACCGCTCTTAGATTTGACAAGAATAGTAATGGAAAGCTTTGCTAGTGCTTGAGAACTGCTTTTCTCTGGCAGTTGTCCTGTTTTTTTGTTTGGCTGTTTTTTTTAAGCTTCATATTACAAATACAATAAAAGATATCCCAAATTATTACAAATGGCTGAAGATTACTGTTTGAATTACACACACACACAACCTTCCCAGCCTCTAACTCTTACGGAAATATTGGATAGGTACTATCCCTTATTAGTTGGTTGGCTTCCCAACCGCTAACTCTCACGGAAATATACCTACATACATACATATCATCATCATCATCATCATCATCGTTTAACGTCCGCTTTCTATGCTAGCATGGGTTGGACGACTTGACTGAGGATTGGTGAAACCGGATGGCAACACCAGGCTCCAATCTAATTTGGCAGAGTTTCTACAGCTGGATGCCCTTCCTAATGCCAACCACTCAGATATATATATATATATATATATATATATATGAAGTAAGAAAATGGAGAGATATAATGCATATGAATTAATCTTTAATTAATTAACAATGCCAACAATCGTTTCAATTTACACTCAATACAAGTTACAAAATATATATAATAAAATAATTTTGCATTTTTTAAGATTTTGTGTGAAATGTCTTTTGGGCAAAAAGGACACTACAGAATTTACATGTGAATTGAAATACCTCAAATGATTCACATGTAAATTCCATAATGTCCTTTTTGTCCTGAAGATATTTCACTCAAAATCTTTAAAAAATACAAAATTATCTTATTTTATATATTTTGTAAGTTGTATTGAGTGTAAATTGAAACGATTGTAGGCATTGTTGATTAATTAAAAATTAATTTATTTCCATTATATCTTTCCATTTTCTTACTTAATAATATTTGATATTTATATATTATATTTATTGAAGAATTATGTCTTCAAGATATAATATATTAAACCAGTGTACCTTGGATAAAACAATCCCTGTAAAAGGTTTATATATCCACATATAAACTCTGTGTGTGTGTGTGTGTGTGTGTGTGTGTGTGTGTGTGTGTGAGTGTGTGTGTGTGCATGTGTATCATCATCAACTGCATCATCATCATTTAATGTCCATCTTCCATGCAGGCATGGACTGGACAATTTGACAGGAACTGGTGAGCCAGAGGACTGCAGCAAGTACCACTGTCTGCTTTGGTATGGTTTCTATGGCTGGATGACCTTCCTAATGCCAACCACTTTACAGAGTGGACTGGCTGTTTTTACACAGCAACTGTACCATTCAGTCACCTAGTAACATGCAAGACAAAGATCTTTCAACTGAGAGGGTGAGTAGTATTGAAGTGGCTTTGTACCAGGCGATGGGAAGTTAGAGTATAAGAGAAGGTTAGAAACAGGTATTCCAGCTGTGTAGAGAGATAGAGAGAGGGAGAGAGGGATGGAGGGAAAGAGGGAAAATGAGAGAGATGGAAGTAATGTACCAGAGCATACAATCAAGGTACAAGGAGGTGAATATAAATGAATTGCTAGAGAATTGCCGGGGTGGGGGCATGAGCAGGAAGTTCTCAAAAGTGCAAAGGGGGAAAGAGGAGAAAGTGAAGTGAGTAGTGAAACATGGATATAAAGGGCTGAAGTAACAGGATAGCAACAATAGAGATGGCAGAGAGAGAGGAGAGGAGAAAAAAAGGACAAAGCAGTGCAGGGGTGCAGTGACAAGGAGGGAGAGATAAGCATATTGCATGAAGAAGAGATGTAGTTTGGTTCATTGAGGTAGAGCGTGTAAATTAATGTTATGTGTAGGTGAAATACACAGTACTTCCAAGACTCAGGTTCACTGATATGGGTGTGTCTTCTCAAGAACCTCATATTGCCAGACATCTCAGTCCATTGTCACTTCCACTTTGAGGGCCAACATGTTGAGATCAGCCCTCACTACTTCATCCCACATCTTTCTGTGTCTCCCTCTTGTACAGATGTCATACAATTTGAGCAATTGCATATTTTTGTGCAACTGTCTTCATTCATAGGTATTCGCATGTCCAAACCGTCATAGACTTCTTTGTTGCATGTTACATCTGATTCCTCAGAGGCCCAACTTTCTCTCAGCACATTTGTGCTTTGTCATACATGCACACTAATGTTGAACATCAATCGGTTTGCACTGATGTGGCTGAGTGATAACAATTATGCTACCCAGCCACATGGCTCCACGTTCAGTCCCACGAAAGCCTGGTGAGTGAATTTGGTAGATGGAAACTGAAAAAAGTCAATGATGTGTATGTGTAAATACATACATACATACACATAAAGTCTGTCATACCGGCCATGATGAAATACCACAAGGTATAGAAAATACGTATTCGCCTTTATATATTTAATCCTTTATATTGAACACTCAATATTTCATCTATTCAATAAGACATTCAATACTTTATTTCATTGTACCATTCATTTTTATTTTATATTATATATTGTATATTATATTATATATTGTATATTATATTATATATTGTATATTCCATATCCCACATTGGTTTTGCAGGAATATAAATAAAACATAAAAAACAGACAGTGTTGGAACTCTTTTAAACAAAATAATATATTCCTCCATACACAATCATACAAAACCCCTTTTTTTGTATTTATTGTTACTCGCATATATATATATATATATATATATATATTATACTCTTGGAGTGGTTGGGGTTAGGAAGGGCATCCAGCTGTAGAAACTCTGACAAATCAGATTGGAGCCTCGTGTCACCTCCTGGTCCACCAGTCCTCAATCAAATCGTCCAACCCATGCTAGCATGGAAAGCGGACGTTAAACGACGACGATGATGATGATGATGATGATATATATATATATATATATATCAGCTGCTGTTATACATCATTGATCATAATGTGCTTTGCATCATTTTAGCGTTCAAATGGTGCCATCCCACTGGCTAGACAAGCAGGTCAATACGTGCGTGTATGTGTGCTCATGCATGTGTGTGCATATGTTTGTGTGTGTGTGTGTGTGTGTGTGTGTGTGTGTGTGTGTGTGTGTGTGTGTGTGTGTGTGAGTGTGTGTCTTATCTTGGCATCATGTGATAGTGATACTGCCATACAAGCAGCACCATTCATTTTCAATATTCTGTGAAAATATGTTTAGCAGTATAACCATGTTTGGAAATAGGTGCGGGTTAGAGACAGGGAGGGCATCTGGTAGTAGAAAATCTACCTCCATCAAATTCGTAGAAGCAAGGAAAAATGGACTTTCAATGATGATCACATATATAGAAATAATTCCTAACTAAGCATAAGGAAGTAAGTGTTAATCATCGTCATTATCATCATCATCATCCTCATCATCGTTTTAACGTCTATTTTCCATGCTGGCATGGGTTGGACGGTTTGACTGAGGACTGGCTATCCAGTAGGCTGCACCAGACTCCAATCTGATGTGGCAAGGTTTCTACAGTTGGATGCCCTTCCTAACGCCAACCACTCCAAGAGTGTAGTGGGTGCTTTTTACATGCCAGCAGCATGAGAGCCAATCAGATGGCACTAACATCGACCACGTCTGGATGGTCCCTTTTATGTGCCACTTGCATTGGAGCCAGGCAGGGAGCACTGGCATCGACTGTGTTCAGATGGTGCTTTTTATGTGCCACCGACATGGGGAGCCAGTCAGACGACAGTGGCGTACTCCACGCTTGAATGGTACATGTTATGTGCCACCAGCATGGGTGCCAGTCAGGCAGCACTGGCATCAGCCATGATTACGATTTCAATTTCACTTGACTCAATGCCCGACAATTCAAGAGTACTTTTAAATGGGCTGGTTATGCAACGCTGGTATCAGCCACGGTTGTGATCTCACTTTACTTGCCAGCTAGCTCCAGAAGTATAAAAGGCAAAGATGACCTGAGTGGGATTTGAACTCAAAGATCTGGAACAATTACAGCTAGACATTTGACTGACACCCTAAAAACTCTACTAATCTATTGCCCTAAATATACACTTAAAAATACATGCTAATATCCATTGAGTGTATTAAAATTCTCTAAAATTCCAGTCTCAAGTAATATAGTTTCTATTTCATTTCCATTAAAGTGGTATTAGTTTTTGTTGCCTATTGTACCAAGTCCTGTAGATTGACTCATAACAATAAAAATTTGTCCATTAAATTTTATATGAAATCAAGTCTACACATAAACACTATATAATTAGCATTTATATTTCTAACCAGGTACCCATGGTAACAATTTAAAAGAGCACTTCATTAACTCCTTATAATTAATAATTACATATGTATATATGAAGCTAATTGAATATCTGTATGTTTTATTGCAATCTGCATTCTATGAATGGCTATCATATGGGTCAAATTACAAAGCATCCCATAACAGAAGGGGTAAGGTGGTGACAGAGGTGGCTCAGATATTGGCAATACATATTGCTTTGACCATTGATCAACAGGAACTAAGTGACTCTCTTATTCGGACTATTGATTTCAATCATTTACTAGAATAGCTGATAAGTTTCATTGACACTTAAGGAACATTTTGCTACATCAGCATCATCATCATCATCATCATTTGATATCTGTCTTCTGGCTAGAATGGGCTGGATGGTTTCACAGGATCTGATGAATCAAAGGGTTGCATTATAGTCCAATGTCTGCTTTTTTTGTTTTGTTTTGTTTTGTTTCTCTTCTTTTGGGGACACACATGCACTAATGAAGATTGCTTTATAACTTACAATGCTAAGGACCTGAAACAGTCCCTATAACTTCGGGAGAAAAGCAGAAAGAGTGGGTGAGGATTCTGGACAGAGAGATAAGGAGTGGTAATGAAAAACAGATGAAGAAGTATAGAAAGAAACAAGGGGTAAAGAAAGGATTAGTAACAGGGGTTATTGAGAAAAGGGAGATATAATGCTGAATAATTTTGACTCCTAAAAAGTGAACGCCCTTCTCATAACTGACAAATTTTGAAGCCCTTTTAAGAAAGTCAAAGAAAAGAAAGATTGTATCTGAAATTCCTAAGGCTAATGAACTACTTTCTGATCAGTGTCATAATTAATTATATATCCTCTTTGTACCATACCCTGCAAAAGCAACAATTGATATTTTTCTAATATTTCTTATATTTGGGACTTAATAATTACATGTTTGTACCTTATCTAATGCATCCACTTTTAAAACGGAAGCTATAATGTGAAATAAGAGGTATTTGTTTTGCATGGACACGTTGTTAATATGTTTGCCTCGCAGCTACACAGTTTTGTGTTCCATCTTACTCTGCAGCTTCTTCAACAACTATTTTTAGGATAGCCTCAGCTTAACAAAAGTCTTGTGGGTGAAATTTGACAGACAGAAACCATGTGGAAGACTGTTAGAAAGATTGCTCCTGTTTTTGAATTTTAGACTTAATCTGTTGCCTGGTTTTTAACATTGTCACCTGACTCTTAAATACCTTTAAGAGAATCCATTCTATTGCTGGTATTCAAGTCTGAGAATAATTTTCTGCTACAAATCCCAGCAGCTCTAAAAAATGGACATGAATGCTACTCTTCCTTGTCTGACACAGTCATAGCACATGATTATTAATAAAATAAATTAATTAAATGTTGAATTAGCTACATAGAAGTTCTATCATTGGTTCACCTCTTTCTATATTAATGCATACTCTTACTTTGATTCCATACTTTTTATGTATGTCAAGTTACCATATTTCTTTTATTTCTGTTCTGAAAGCTACCTTCAATACAATTATTCCAAGGGTATTTTTGCCTTAGTAGCTCTATGATGTAAGCCCTACAAGAGTTGTGCTTCCATAGTATTAAAATCAGTGACACAGAAGGGGAAAAATATATCATCTGTTTAGATAAAACATTGACTGATGTCATCGGTAAGTTGGTCATTTATGTAGTTCTTATTTTAATTGTAATTCTTATTCAGCCAGCAAGAGAACCTCTTCTTGGTTGCTTGACCAACAAGAAATAGCAACTAAGTTTTCCTTAAATCACACCCTACCATCTTAAATAAAGAAAAAATACATTAATTAATGTAACATTACACACTGTTAATAAGATATTTATAATGCTTTTAATCCTAAGTCTGCTTCATCAGGATTGACCTAACCCTAAGCAGTGACAACAAACTCTATTCAATACAAAAGAAGTGATTAGGAAGCATGCTTTTCATTAGGATTGTTATCTTTAATTAACCTTCATTTCTTAGGCTGAACACAGGTGATAAGTTAGTTAGCAGTGTTGAAATTGTACATAAAAATAAAGACTTTGAGATTGAAATCTACTTAGAGATATGTATATAACTAGGGATAGAGCCCTAAAAGACAATTGATAAACCAACTGACTGAAAGGTAGAAAAGCAAATGGTTCATTGAAAGAAGCTGGACTATTAAAATCATTTAAACCATTGAACAAAATGACTGATATTTAGTGGTGGCTATTCATCTTCTGAGTTCAAATACCACTATGGCCAACTTTGGTCTTCATCCTTCTGCAATTGATGAAATAGAGTATCATTTAAGTACCAGAGTATAATGCATTTGCTGTGAATAGAATTATAATGGAGAAATATAGGATAAGAAAAGTAATAAAAATTAGATTAATAGTTTGAATTTCACACAAGTCTAGCAATAACCCAACTCAGAAATATTAGATATGTTAATTATAGCAACAACTGCAACAATCATAGAATTTGTTGTACACCTACTGCAACTATAGAAGATGTGGTAAAATATGCAGTAGTAACTACAGCTGTCACAGTAGCCAGCATAAAACTATTGCAGTTGCAGTGCCTACAGCAACAACTGCACCAATCATCATAGCTGTGAAAGCAAATGAAGCATTCACAGTAGCCATAGTAGACATAGCAGCCAGTTTCAACAGCCATGGCAGTAGATGCTACAGCTGCACTGTTTGTAGCAGAAACTACAGGAATTGCAGTTGCTGTGAAGGCAGCAGGAACAGTTGCAAACTGTGGCTTCAGTACATGTGAGTGCAGCAACACCAGCTTCATCAACTGAAGCAACCATAGTGAATGAGAGCAGCAGCTGCATCAACAGTAGCTACTACAGTCACATAAGGTCACAACTATTCAAATGGAGATGTGACAAGAGTAAATAGCAGTAGTAGGAGTAATTGACATGAGAACAAATGATTTTTGAACAGCACAGTAGATTCAGAAACAAATGTAACAATAAAGCAGGCACAGGGTAGCCATTTTTAAACAAAGAGAAACTATAAGAAAGCTAGTACAAGCATTTTCCATTGCTACCATTTAGACTAGAGTTTCTGAAGGTGGGGCAAATACCCATCCAGTGGGGTGTGGCAATATTTTAATGGCATGTGAATTACTTCAGAAAGGGGCGTAAGTAATAAGTGAATAAAACTTACAATAAAGTTTTAATTAAAACTTCTTTAGAATAATAATGCTATTGACTAACTCTAACCACTGATGGTGAGGCACATGCTTTATCTGGAAAAGTGAGTCAGGCATGAGACAAAAGAAGGTTTACAAACATCAATTCAGACCCTGGTCAGCCTTAATTAAATAGAAAACGGTCAAAATATTTCATTCTTGTATGCATCACCTCTTAAAAATTATGTTTAGAACTACAATATTCAAGTGTCCTTTCTATATTTTTGATATTAGGATGAAATTTGAGGAAGATTTGGATTAAAGTGACCATATAAAAACTTTCAAATTGTTTTTTTTTGCAAAATGGTTAGTAGCATTGACATCTGGCTCTTTATATTTTGAATTCAAATACTGTCAAGTCTACTGTAGCACTTATCCTTTCTCTGTTGGTAAAATAATGCACAATTCAAGTACTGGGGATGATGTTGACTAACAACCTTCCCTAAAAGTAATAGCCTTGTGTCATAATTTGAAACCCTTGTAGTAGCATTTAATTTTAAGGCTACACTTTGCCAGAGATTTCATGCAGCAAGTAGTGCAACAAGAATTGTTGAATACATTACAACATTCATTGCTACAATAATCATAGTATGTAATAACATTCTTGTTGCATTCATCTGCCCACTGAGTGCACTGTCACTAAAGCCACAATGAGTGATAACACTGCAAATGGAGCCTTGCAGCATGCATTGTAACGATAAATAAACAGTCACACTATGGAAGCAATTTCGTGGTAGTGCGAGGTATAACAATACTCATAATGCCAAGTAACATGATTACATCCATCCGCTCAGTTTCAGCACCAGTATTGTAACTTAGCTGAAAGTCAGCTCTGATGCAACAGACCTATCATCAAAAACATTCCAACCATGATTATCCTGTCTTTTATTCTGGTATAGCAGATGTAGGACAATGTTATCCAATGTATCTTTATTTTCTTATGGTAGAGCTAATATAATCAGAGCAAGCTACTTACCATTCAGCCACTCCTGCGCCTATATATATATATATATATATTCATATGTAACGAATCTTATTTAACTATACATATATATATTTCTTCCGGCCTTCTCATCCTGTTGACCTGTTATTCCCTACGCATCTTTTTCTCTCGCCGTATTTTTTTTCTTGTTCACTCTCCGAGTTTTTCTCTCTTTCTGTCGAAGACCGTAGACTCAAGACGTCATTGATTTTTTTCCATTTTTTTCCTGATGAAGGATCGTTCTTAATGTTACTTGTCCTATTTTCCATATGTTCTTTCCATATTTTCTTACCTGTTATTAGTTTGTGGGGAAAGAAGATATTCTTAATCAACGCTACACAGGTTTCTGCACTGGTGGTGTGTTTATCCAGGCTATACCTAATACATAAATCTACCAGTGTATCCTCAGGCTATTTTTCTGATTGTTATTATTATTAATGGATCAAAGTTAAAACTACATACTCTAAGACGTATTCAATAGAAAAATAAGAATATGAATAAAAATATAATAAAAATATATAACTTACTAATATATTTTTAAAAATTACAAAATTTTAAAAATTCAAAAATTCAAAAATTAATAAAAATTAATAAAATTAAACACCTAAAAATACAATACCGATATATAGAGAAAATGCTAAACATAAAGAAACCCTCATCGACTATATTATAAACACTTCAAATTCCGCCACCTATCTACATAAACATTACGGGAATTAATAATTTATTGTAAGATTTACCCCTATCTATACAAGTATAAATTACCATTTTTATGTCAAACGTAAGTTAATAATATTTAAAAGAGTAAAAACCTCTATATACGTTATCAATTTATTAAATAAAACTAGTAAAAGTATCTAATAAACAAAATTAACAACGGAAGAATAATTATCAACATAATGTTTACTCCTTCTCGTCCCTCTGCAAATGGTTGCTCCCTCTGTCGTGCGCTAAGTATTATGGAAATAACATAAATAAAATAAACTACTCTGAAAAATTCTCTAAGACTAATAATATTAGAGAAGTTAAATTCAAGGGAAGATAATAAGATAATCTGAAATCTAGCTACAACTGGATTTTTCTAGTGTTTAAGATTTAGAGATTTATGTTATATTAAATGTGACCTGTCTACTCCATTTAAGGTAATATTCTTTAAATATATTCTTGGTTCTTGGTATATCCGTATTTAATACTATTATATAATTCTATTATAACTACATTTAACTATCTTCTTCATAATTGTTTAAGAGATTACATACTGGTGGTGAGTATAATTTCATATACTTTTCATTTTATTATACGTTATTCTTATGTCGGCATTTTTCCTCTCTCTTCAATACTGT
Source organism: Octopus bimaculoides (assembly GCF_046866305.1). Classification (NCBI taxonomy): domain Eukaryota; kingdom Metazoa; phylum Mollusca; class Cephalopoda; order Octopoda; family Octopodidae; genus Octopus; species Octopus bimaculoides. Next base: position 7,546,638 of record NC_142930.1, on the reverse strand, counting down.
TCAGTAATACCTCTCTCGACTAGAGTATTTTCATAAACTCAGTTGTGCATAATAAGCACATTTTATTTCCTATTCTATTTGACTTCGCTCTCCTAATGATATTCCAATTAAGGGGGTATTCTATTTTATCAGATTTCAACTCCCATATGTATTTACTTAGACCTGTCGAATTTATTAAATTGGAATTTTTGAAGGATTGATAATGCTGGGAAATTCTTCTTTTAATTTCATTTGCTGTGGATCCTATATATTCTTTCTTCCTATTATTATTATTAGAGGTTACAGTAGATTTATAAATTATATTATCTAGGTTGCAATAATTCTTAAGCCTACATTTGGATTTATCTTTACACGTGCATTTATTTAAAATACGGTTATGTTTTTTGTTTGTTATAGTTCTTCCGTAGCTATTGTTAATATTAGTTAAATCGTTATTATAGAATTTATTTAATTTGACATTGCTTATAGAGGATATAATATTACCAACGTTTCTTGTTGTCGAATAACCCACTCTCATAGTTTTGTTTGAGAATATTTTCGAGTACGTTTTGTTCTTTTTAAGGGATGTTTTTATTATGTTCAGAATTTCTTTAATTAAGTTAGTTTTGAGTTGGACCCCATAAGGGATAATTAACCATGTAATTTCCTTATGTTTACTATTATTATTATTATTATTATTATTATTATTATTATTATTGTTCATTCTCAGTGTATTCTTAGTGGATATATAATAATTATGCTTATTTCCATTCGAATTATTTTTGGTGTTATCCCTACTATGATCATTATTATTTTTTTTTTTATTTATACCTATATTATAATTATCTTTATTTACTTCCTTATATTGTTTATTATTATCTTTGCTATTACTTCTATAGTTGGTTTGAGCGTTAGGATGATTCCTAGTATTATTATTTGGTCTGTAATTATTATAGAATTTCATTTTCATATTATATCCAGCTTTTTTTAATGCACTATTACAGTAAGGGGCATGTTTATTGAAAGTATCTATATCCTACGATAACAGAAATTCTTTTACCTATATTTTCTATTAGTGCTCTTTTGACTAAACTAGGATGGTTGCTATGGGCATTGATGTACTTAAGGTTCTTGTTTAATTTATGGAATGGTTGGGTTCTATTGGTTACTAAGTTTAGGTTTGCATCTAGGTAGTTAACCACAGAATGTTCTTTCTCTATAAATATATCTAAACCATAATTATTAAAGAATTTGTATAGTTTTTTCTTTATATTTTTTAATGATCTATTAGTTCAGTTTTTGGTTATAAGGAGTAGGTCGTCCCTATAAAGACCTCCTTCTAAGGTATATTCCTACTAAATCTGTTATTTGTGCAGAATCTGGGGCACCCATGGCTATATGAAAGCAATCCCTTGAGTCCTTCCTAGTCCATAGTTTATTTTTATATCTAATTAGGGATTTCCTCGCCGTTGTACCACATTAACTTCATCATATGTCATCTTAACCTTTCTCATAGCATATATAAGGGCCTTATTAAGAATAAGCTGGGAGATAACAGTTTACTTAAAATAGTTGCTCTCAGCTTCCACCATGCCCTGAAGATGGCTCTAAGACCTAGTACATGCATTCCCCACTGTATCGCTGAGAAGATCTTTGAATACTTCCTTGATCCTACATGGCCTTTGTGTTGCAGGAAGAGCAGTTAGTGCATGAACTTTGTATTTCAGGAAGAGCAGTTAGTGTCTTTCTCAACCATGCCCCACATGTAATAATCCATGGGATTACAGTCAGGGAAATAAGGCAGCCAGAAATTGAGGCTGGCGAAGAAACTTTCTAACAATTGCTTCTGACTCTTTCTGGGGGTATGGCAAGAAGTCAAATTCTGCTGCCATATATATAGCCTTCAGCAACAGCCCTCTCTAGCCAGGTTGTTTGACTGTAGTTTCCAGCAGTTTCACATATCTGTCTGAATTGAGCCTTTAGTCCTGATCAGAGATGTGGAGGTGAATTCCAGCATGAGGATGCAGTCAGAATGCCTGCTGTATCCCTTTCTGTTTGCCACAGCTTTGTAGTCTCTGTTGTAGCTGTCCATCATGTCTTACAGTCATTACAGTGTTCAAATAGCATTGAACAGCAGTCATGACATAGGCATTTTGATACCTGGCACAACTCATCAGGATACAGGTAACTCTTTTTCAAATAAGTTTTCAAATCCATCTTCATCAACGGTTCCAGGTTTTTCAGCCATGTAGAATGGGGTTGGTTTCTGTATCTTTTTTTAAATGGGTAGCTTATGCTTATAAAGCCTTTCCTGTCAGAATTTGACCATTTGAACATTAGTACTATCACATTTACGAAGTGCTAATGTTGTAAATTAATTGAATGAATTTTTTGTTAATATTTTTTCGCCTAACTTTGTTTTAGGGTATGTTGTGTATGTTTTATGACATGACATTGCTCCTTTGTGTGAATGCAAGATGAACCTACTCAAGTGTGTCAGAGATCTCTGGAAAAATAACAGTTGAGCTCATGATCTTTGCAACTTTCATTTTTATAATAAAATTTATAAATTACATTGCTCATTTTTAGCTTGCTCTCGAATTTATATGATTGTGTTGTTAATAAAGTGGTTTTGATCAAATAGATTTTGTGATATATTACTAGTGGCAGTTTATAGTTTGGTGCAATGCATTTTCAGTCTTATTTCACAATTTTAACTTTTACATTGGTAGGACAAGTACCATACTGCATCGTAGGCTTGCCAGACATTTACAACAAGGAGCAATTATATCACACTAGAACATACACAATAACGGCAAAACAAGATGAAAAAATATTAATAGAAAATACGTCAATACTTTATAGAATTCCCTACAGAAACAGACAATTAATTATGGAAGCAATACTCACAACACAGCAGAAGGCTACAATTAACATACCACATACATAAATCACTAATGTGAATCTGATGATGTAGAATTTTAATGTTCTAATGGTCTAATTATAGGCGGAAAGTCTGTATAAATATAAGAAACCCACTCTCAAAGGGACAACATGGAAGGCAACTTGACTCCACCTCCTAAACCTGAAACTGAGCTGCACTGAAAACATTGGTAAAAATGAATTTGCAAACTTTATTGTTCCAGATAAACTATAGTACACAGACATGAAAACAGACTTTAATAAAAAGGTTTGAATTAGACCAAGGTTATGTTTTCAATATAATATATATTTATGTATGTGTGAGTGTGTGTATCTATCTATCCATCTATCTATACGTGTGCATGTGTGTATATATATCTTTGCATACATTTATAAATATACACTCACGTGCACACATATATATAGGTGTGTGTGTGTATGTGTGTGTGTAAGAAAATAAGATCACAAAGGAATAAACGATTACATTGGCTTACAATTGCTTCTACTATAAGATACAGTGGACTCATAGTTGAGTGCTTCAGTAACACCGTCTAGCTTCATTGGAGCCCCAAATATATATATAACGAGACACCACTTGGCTGGTTAGTTCGCGGAACACCTCGGAGACATCCAACTCAGCAATGACACCCTGGTCTCACACCATTTCCGCTCTACTGGTCACGCTTTGCAACATCTGTCTACGTTCATATTGTCCTTGCACAGGGGCCATGCAGACTCTTGTTTTCGCTGTGAACACAGATTAATCTTCTTTCTTCGCACCTTTGTGCCACATGGACTCAACTCTCCTCCCCTCTTCATCTAACCCTCTTCTCCTCTCCTCTATCCCTCTCACACCTACTTCCTCTCACCCACCTCTCCTCTCTTGCTCCCGACTCCTACTTCACTTCTACACTCCTCTTTTTTCTTCACTCTTACACACCTTCTCCCTTTCTCCTCTCCTTTCATTGTCACCCCTCCCTCGTAACCCCACCCCTACACAATCCAACCCATCTTCCTTATTCATCCCATCCACCCCCACCCCACCCCATCCTTTACACCCACTCTCACATACCCCATCTCTACCCCCACCCTCAGCCTAACCCCCACACACCCACACACCCACCTCTACCCCCACCCTCAGTCTAATCCACACCCTACCCTTGCTTTCCCCACTCTCGCCAAATCCACTCACAAGGCTTTGGTTGGTCTGAGGCTAAATGAACCTGAAACCATGTGGTTGGGAAGCAACTTTCTTACCACCAAGCCATATAGCTTTGTCAATCAAGGCATATCAGCTAAGGTCTTACACACCAGTAAGAAAGAAGCTAACAAATTTCTGTCTTCAAAGTAAAATACCTTGTAGTATTAATACCAGCTGAGCTTCACAGACACTTTTTTGCTCATATATCAGAAATACAGTGAATTAATAAATGTCCTGTTGGAAACCTACAATCAATGGTAGAATAGTTCACAAAATAAGCATTAAACTGCTGGTAAACATACATATATAATAAATCATAGAGGTGGGAAATGGAATACACAGGAAACTTTATTGCTCACAACAACTGTTTCAATACATCTTGCATCGATCTCTCATGGATAGAAAACTATATGACTAGTTGTGGTGCATCCCTTGGTGCAGAGGCATCTTGTCAGGTGACATAATGAGAGGCATTTCATTACATGAAATATTTTATTTGGATTTAATACAGCATATTGTTTATGTCAGTAGATTAAGGCTGTTGGGCAGGAATGGTGAGGGACAGATTTCATTGCTAAGTTCTAGATACAGACAGGGAGTAATTAAGAAAAATAATAAGAATAATGAGAATAAAACATACAATAAAGTAAAGCATTAGGTGTGTAAGTACCAAGATATAGTTACCAAGGCAGCAAGCCGGCAGAAACATTAGCACGCCGGGCGAAATACTTATTGGTATTTTATCTGCCGTTATGTTGTGAGTTCAAATTCCGCCAAGGTCGACTTTGTTTTTCATCCTTTCGAGGTCGATAAATTAAGTACCAGTTACACATTGGGGTCGATGTAATCGACTTAATCCCTTTGTCTGTCTTTGTTTGTCCCATCTGTGTTTAGCCCCTTGTGGGTAATAAAGAAATAAGATATAGTTACTTCCATACCCACACTTTTAGTACATATATATATATATATATATATATATATATATATACACCCTCAAGATACAGTAAGTGTTAGTATAGCTACTATAGTTATAGTGACACAGCAGTAGCACACAGCAGTATTCAGTGTAAAATTATGCTACCACTAGTGCAGCACACATCCAAAATGTGCAGTTTAACAAAGTTATATAGCAATATCTACTTCTGCACCCATTATACCTTCTATCTACCCAGCTACAGTACCAATAATGTAACATCCACTTTTGCAATAATTGCAATTATTACTACTGCATTCTTCTACCCATTTGTTTGACAAGTGGTGAGAAAAGATAATGCAGTACCTGCTAATATTGTTTCTATACTGGTCCACCTTCTGCAAAAATGGGTGTAACAGTAACTACAGCAGCTAGTAGCAATGCTATGACAATTTATTGTATATCACTGTGTTTGTAATATAAATTTCCATCTATCATTACAACAGTAACATTAATAAGGTTTTACACTGCTGTTGCAGCAAACTACCCAGGTGTAACAAAAGCTGCTGCAACATCTTTCCCTGAAAGTGCAACTCTATTCCTAGAACTGTAATAATAGCTGCAACTAGCTGCTAGTATTGCTAGTGCAATATTCTATCCAAGGGTGTAGAACAAGTTACAGAATATACCAGCAATATTGTAACCACAACCTTCTCTGTAGAAATGTAACTCCAGCTGGTGAAACTACTAACATTACCAGTGAACCACTCTATCTAGTAGTGTAACAATAGCTATAGTAACTACTATCACTCCCACCTTCACCCTCCCCCCACACTACTGCCACACCAAAACACCAATCTCTGCTGCTCACTGCTCTATTGTACCAGTCTTGCCTTCCCCTGCCACACTATCAATTATGCAGCAAAATATGCTGAATAAGCCCGGAATAACCAAATCAATAGAGCTAAATGATTTTGTGCTGAACGGAGAAGGAAGGAAAGAGCTTTGAGAACTGCAGTGTTGATACTGCAGTTGTTGTTGTTGCTGTTGTCATCATTGTTGTTATTTTCCTTGATTTTGTAGTTGATACTGCTGATGTTGTTGTTGTTAATACTGTTGAGGTTATTACTTGTGTTCTACTTGCTGTTGTTTTTGTTGTTGTTGTTGCTGATGTTATCAGTGAAATTTCTCTCTGTGTTGTTGAGTCCTGTTATTTTTCTTCTTTCTGGTGTGGTTGTTTATTACAACTGTTGTTGTTACTGCTGTTACAAATGTCATTCCTCTTATGTCTGTGATTGCTAGTCTTACTGCTAATACTGTTGTTGTTATTGTTAATATTTTTGATACAGCTATTCTATGGAGTCTGACAAATTTGAGTTCAAATCCTTGTTATTATTTCATCAATTCTCTATTGCTAGTAAATTAAGTATCAATTATTCTGTAGGGAATAAACGAATTGCTTAAACACCCTAGTAATTTACTAACACCCTAGCCATTTATTAACTCAAATCATGATAGTACCTCAATGGTACATGGCCAGAACCATTAATATTGTGTCAGACAAAATGCCTTGTGGTAGCTTAATTATGGTAATTTACTTTATGAGCTAAAATTTCACCAAGATCAACTTTGCCTTTCAACCCTCAGCTGATAAAATAAAGTACCAATCAAATACCTGGGTTGAATCATATTCCTATAACGCATACTAAATGTGGATGAAATTATAATTGCAAATCCTTTAAGATACAGAATTAATAGCAGTAAAATATGTATTTAGAATAGACAATATTAATATATGTATGTATGGAACAATACAAATGGTGTATCTTAGAAATGCCATATCATTAGAATGACATGTATTTACTGCCATACATGTAACACCACAGAACCAAACATTGCCTCATGGATGTGCAACAAGGTCATAAATTTCTGGGGTACATGACATAACTGTCATACTATACTTACATATTGCATTCAACTATTTGATCAGTTCTATTCAACATGTAAAGGCAAAAATAGAAGATCGTACAAGCTTTTAGGCTGTGAGTTCAAATTCCCTGGAGAGGATAGCTAATGCTGCTGGTCACTATTGATCAATAATGATTTCTCAATGCAGTACCTGACCTGCTAGATCTAGCAGTTAAATTTCCTGCCAACTTAAGAATGAAAACATATATTGGATAATGTAGTTCTAAAATAACTGGTTTAAAAATAATTATGAGACAATCGTGGCTGTAATATCTTTGATTATAGCTCTACTCTCCCAAAGCTGATCTGTGACCTAAGCAAGAAGCTCAGTTCACTTAGATATCAGCTTATTGTACAAAAAGATCAACAAGGCCAATTTTCACAACCACCATCAATAACCATTGATAAATATTCTTTTCTACACTAGGCACAAGGCCTGAAATTTTTGGGCGAGTGGGCCAGTCAATTAGATAAACTCCAATATGCAACTGGTACTTAATTTATCGCCCCCGAAAGGATGAAAGGCAAAGTTGACCTTGGCGGAATTTGAACTCAGAACATAAAGACAGACGAAATACCACGAAGCGTTTTGCCCAGCATGTTAATGTTTCTACCAGGTTACCGCCTTAACCATTGAGAAATATTATCCAAGTAATTAACTCAGTTTAAGGCAAAAATAAAAGGTATTATAGTGGTTTATTCTTTGAGAATTCTTGATTATCAGTGGAGAGGTATAGATATCTTTATGCAAAACAGAAAAAGGATGAAGCACCCTATGGATTTAGTATCAACATTGAACTCAACATTTATGAGCTTCTAATGCAACAGTATATTGACTCAGCTATTTCACTTTTACTACTGCACTGGTGTATAGGCTAAACAGATATTTATTCGTTTTCATTCTTTATTTATCTCCATACCTAAAGTCTATTCAAAGAAGATTGGCCAGGACTATTCACAGGCAACAGTATCAATAATTAAGACAAGCATATCAATAAATTACTTCAATAAGATGATCCAGTAATTAACCGATCATCTATAGCCATGAATTAATTCCTAGTTATAAGAGAAAGTAACAACCTCAAAAACTCTATATCAGAAGTTGGCAATAGAGAACCTCTATAAGCACAAGGAGAGATTAATTTCTAATGATTTCATAATGCAGCTCATGGTTAGATTTTGTGAGAGGAAATGTTTGGAGCTGAGTGAATTAAACCTAGTAGAATGTTAGCAGTACTTTGATAAACCTCAAGAGGAATAAATTGCAATGGTGAATTGAATTCAAATGCATATACAAATACATACATATGTGTGTGTGCACATATATGTATATGTGTCTGTTTGTATATATATGTACATATGTATATGTATGAATATTTTTTTTTTTTTAGCAAAACGAAGATGAGATCAATAGATGTATTGCTTCATCATAGAGCTCACCAGTGGAGCCTGATCTTTTGAAACCTGATTGATCAGTGGATGTAGAGGTTTTCATTTTTTACATTTTACTTGTTTTAGTCATTGCTACTTATTCAGCATGGCATTTATTCTGTTCATCTCTTTTTGCTAAACCTCTAAGTTATGAGGACATAAACAAGCCAACATTGGTTGTCAAATGGTATTGGTGGACAAACACTAACACACACAGATATTTATATATATATATGATATATATGTACACACACACATACACACACACACACACACACACACACACACACACACACACACACACACACACACACACACACACACATACACACATATATACCAGGCTTCTTTCAGTTTCTGTCTATCAAATCCCCTCACAAGGCTTTAGTCACCTTGGGGCTATAGTAGAAGACATTTGCTCAAACTGGAATAATAAATTGATTATCTAACAAATTGTAAAACTAAAACCAGTTTCATCTGTGGACTTCCCAAAATCCACAAAAGTAAAGCAGAGAATCACACCCAGCCTGCATAAACATATCCTTTCAGAAGGATCTCAAATTAAGACCAATTGTGGTAAACCCAGCCTGTAAAACTTACAGACTTAGCAACTTCCTTGACATACTGCTAAAATCTTTCTTAAAATTGATACCAAGTTTCATAATAGATTACTTAGACCTAATTAAGCATCTCCCCCCAAAAAGTTAACAAGGAGACCAACAAATATCTGGAACTGCAATGGGTACAAAAATTGCCCCAACGTATACTAAGTAAGTTATGGCATATCTAGAAGTCCACAGGTATGAACAAGCCAAAAAGAAGTACAGTATCAACTTTCAAAATTACCTGGTGAATAATTAGAAATGATAATTAAATGTGTTTTATTCTGTGGACATACAACTTAGATGAGCTCAATGATTTCAAATTCCTACTCAACAGAAAATTCCTACTCAACAGAAAATTCAGTAATAATCAAATTCTCTTCTTGGACATTTCG
>NC_142930.1:7522227-7532227 GCF_046866305.1 Octopus bimaculoides | reverse complement strand
AATGAGATTCTTTTGGTCATACTATTTTATCAGTTTATTTTTCTTTTGTGTCTCCAAACACAAGAATCAATCCAAGATTAATATTTGGTATTTTAAAGTATTTTTATATAGATTTCAAAGAGATTCAATAAAAGGTCATGACTTCCCAACTATGGTTTAAATTTTAACATTATTTCGACAACCTCATTTCTTTTCTTGTTTCTATTGTTATTCGTTATATAAGGAAGTTTTACAGATGTGCATCCTATAAGTGAAACTGTACTGTTCCTGAATGAGCTACTAGATACTGCCTACGTCAGTTACCTATCAAATTGAGAGGTAAAATCAGAAAGAATGACAAATTTAATGGTTGAACACTGAAATGACTGGGAAAAGACTGTTGGAGACTTATCTATAGAACAAGATTGTATCCTCTTATGTGTGATTAGAATGAAATAACTTTCCTGTAGGTTTGGTGGCTAATCTATCTGCCATTTATTATTTGCTGTTCTGAATTTTCAATGCTACATGTAATTGAACGAAAGTTTAACATGTATTTTGAAATTAATATTTGTTGGAAAAAGAAATTATGTTCTGGTTACACCCATGTCATACATAAAATGATAAAACACTACCTTCTTGCTTTACCTACTTTAACCCACAACAAGTCACAGCCTACCTGAAGAAAGTTAGCATTAATAGGGGCACTGGGTTCATAAGATCATAAAATACAGAGAAAAGAAATAGAAGAAATGGAGTTGGATGAGAACTTCAACTCTCACTTAAGCAAGAATTTATTGTCTTAATACAGATAAGAGCAAGATTAGTTTGCAAGTTGATAAATGTAAGAAGCTATTGTTAATAATTCATTCTAGCACAGCAAGAAAACATTGAATACCATTGTCAGAAAACATAGTCAGTGTTATTCTGACAAAATATTTTGAACACAGTCCCATGCAGCTGAACAGATTTCATTTTATTCAAGTAATGGCCAACATTGCCACCCAAACTCTAAGCTTCCTAGGTATCTACTTAATGAACAGAAAGTCAACTGTAGACACTGAAAAGATCAAGTAAAACCCATTGTGCACTACTGCTTACATATCAAGTATGGTGTTCTAATCAGATATAGACACAACTAAGAACACATCCAGAACAAGGTGATTTAGCTAACTGGAAATAACTCATCTACAAATTTGCTTCAAAACTCATAGCTTGAAACAATGTAAGCATCACAATAAAAGTGGAGACACATTGTCAAGTGGTTAGAGCAGTGGACTCGCGGTTGAGGGATTGTGGATTCAAATCTCAGACCGGGAGATGTGTGTGTTTATGAGCAAAACACCAGAGCTCCACGCAGCTCCAGCAGAAAGTAATGGCGAACTTCTGATGACTCTTTCACCACAACTTTCTCTCACTCTTTCCTCCTGCATCTAGCAGCTCACCTGTGATGGACTGGTGTCCCATCCAAATGGGGAACTTATATGCCAATGAAACCAGGAAACTGGCCCTTATGAGCCAGGCATGGCTAACAACAGTTGCTTGACCTGTTAGAAATAGTAGCCAAATATCACACAATCTCATCCCATGTGATGCATTTGTGATACAGAAAGTGCACATAAAATAATACAATCCTTGGTTCCCTGCACATAATAAAACGACAGGAGAGTTATAGATGGACTGCCTTTCATCAAACTTCTTCACAATCAGAGCTGATCTAAGGTTAACAACAACAATAACAACCTACTTATAGACACATTGCTTATTTATGCTCCATCATCTATCTCTACTATAACAGTTTCTGCTCCTCCAAACTTGCTAACTTCATGCCTCTTCCAATTAAAGCACCAGCACTACCCCCTCTTCCCTCATTAACAGCTACTCTATTTTCCAAGATTTTGGACTACATTTTGATTGATTAAATCTCTTTATAATAGTTCCAGGTACAGTCCACTGCATGGTAACTTGAGTATGTATCTTCTGCTAGAGTACAAAGCCTTTCAAGTGGATTTGGTAGATGAAAACTGAAAGAAGCCCAACATATGTGTCTATGTATGTGTGTGCATGTGTGTTTGTGTGTGTCAGTATGTGATGTGTGTCTTATTGCCTCCTAGCTTTGACATCACATGACAGTTGTAAACAAATATCACCTTCAAACAAACAGGCTCCTACATTTTCAGTTGAACAAATCAACCCCAGGACTTATTCATTGCAAGCCTAGTACTCATTCCATTGATCTCTTTTACCAAACCACTAAGTTACAGGGATGTAAACACTTCAACATCAGTTGTCAAGCAATGGTGGGGGAACAAACACAGACACACACATACAAATGCATACATACATACATACATATATATATATATATATATATATATATATGATGGGCTTCTTTAAGTTCCCATCTACCAAATCCATTCACAAGGCTTTGGTCGGTCTGAGGCTATAGTTGAAGATGCTTGCCCAAGGGGTCATGCAGTGGGACTGAACCCAGAGCCATGTGGCTGGGAAGCAAGTTTCTTACCACATGGCCATGTCTGTGCCTATATATATATGTTAACCCTGGGAATGGATATGCAAGTATACTATGTACATAGGATACAAGAGTTTATATATATATATATATATATATATATACAAACAAAATTAAGGGATCAGCAACAGGTTGCTTCACCATCTATATATATATAGATAGGTACCAGTAAAATAATAAGATAATTTCAAATCCTGGATTTCTGGCTTTGCATAAATGCTCTGCCTTCATCAGTGAAATATACTCAAGTACATAAATACAAATACATGTATATAAACAGTATACTTACATATACGGATGTATACATACATATATATGTACGTATGTACACGACTAGCTTAAATAGCCCGCCTAAACAGGATTTGACTGCTATTTTTTCAGCGTGGTGGTATCTCTTGATACCCTGTATTATAATTTTAAATAATTATTACCTTTGATGGTTTTTATTCCCATGCTGACCACTTGATAAGATCAATATTTTAAATATCGATCTTATCCTTATTTATATAAATATATATAGATAGGTAGATAGATAGATAGATAGATAGATAGATAGACAGACATACAGACAGATAGATACATAGATAGATAGATAGATATAGATATATATATTATGAGTTGTAAGGAAAATATAAGACTAAATGAATATACGCCATCTATGTTCAAGTTACGTCTTTTTATAAAAGACTACTCATATTTTCTTATTACTCATATGCTAGATTGTTTCACATGAAATGTCACATTTTTAATTACTTGTTATTTTAGTCATTTAAAAACTCAATTATGTATGCCTTGCATTTAATCTTGACTCTTTTTCCTTTCCCTGTAATATTGGTTTACAAAATTCGTACCCACAGACCTTATGAAAATGATAACAACCAAACTATGTTGAGTGACTTTCTCATATGATTACAAAAAGGGTCACTCTGCCACAGAAGCTCTATGGAATATCAAACAGGCCTTTGGTAATGGCTTTGTTAACCTTAGAACTGTTCAGAGATGGTTCCAAAGTGCTCATTCAGGAGATGATAGCCTTGAAGATAAGCCAAGGAATAAGCCAAAATCAGTTATTCGGCATGGTGGATTAAATGCTTTGGTTGAACAAAATACGAGAACAAAGGTTCGAAAACTTTCATCAGAACTCCAAACATCTCGCACAACTGTTTTTGGACACCTGCAAAAAATTGGAAAAGTCAAGAAAACAGATAGATTTGTTCCACATCAACTGAACAAGATTCAAAAAACGAGAGGCCTTGAAGTGTGTACCTTATTGCTTTCTTGACTAGAAAAAGACTATTTTTGCATCAAATCATTACTTGTAATGAGAAATGGATACTCTTTGACAGCAGGAGAACAGGACAGTGATTACATGCAGGAAAGTCACCTAAACACTACCCGAACCCACCACTGCACCCTAAAAAGTTAGTGGTCACTGTATGGTGGTCTGCAAATGGAGTTATTCATTATTCGTTTTTGCAACAAGGAAAAACATCAACAGTAACGTCGTATTGCTAGGAAATGGATTGTATGCATAAGAATTTGGAAAAGAAGCAACCCAGACTAGTGAATAGAGAAGTCCCAATTTTACTCCATGACAATGCACATCCTCACAATTCTCACACTCCTCAAGCTACGATCCAAAAGTTGCAAAGCCTGGATTATGAGATTTTGCAACATCCTCCCTATTCCCTTGATGTCTCTCCTACTGATCATCACTTATTTAAGCATTTTGAGCTTTTCATAAGCAATAAAACATTCTAAAATAGAGAAGAGGTAATTGAAGCATTCAGACAGTTTATCACAGCGAAAGATGATTTTTTTTTTCAAAGATGGAATATATGATATAGAAAAACGTTGGATAAACGTCGTAAATGAATATGAATCACACTTTGATTAAATAAATCAGTTCTCTAACACTTCTGAAACATTTTATTGTTACCTTTCAAATATGACATTTCATGCGAAACAGCTTAATATAGATTTTACTATATTATATTTTATATATGACATGGCATTTCATATGGCATTTTCATAGCTTGTAAGACCTATTTGTATATGTGTGTGGAACACATCATTATCATCATCATTATATACATACATATGTGTGTGTTTGTGTGTGTGTATATATATATATATATATATATATGCATGTATGTGTATGCATGTGTGCGTGTGTGTGTGTGTGTGTGTGTGTGAGAGCAAGCATGGCTGTGTAGTAAGAAGCTTGCTTCCTAACCACATGGTTCTGGGTTCACTTCCACTGTGTGGCAACTTGGGAAAGTGTCTTTTACTTATAGCCTCTGGTCAACCAAAACCTTGTGAGTAGATTTGGGAGATGGAAACTGAAAGAAGCCCGTCATGTGTGTGTGTGTGTGCGTGCACGTGTGTGTATGCATGTGTGTGTGTCTTTATGTCTGTCTGTCCTCCACCACTGCTTGACAACCACTGTTGGTGAGTTTACATCCCTATAACATAGCAGTTTACCAAAAGAGATTGATAGAATAAGTACTAGGCTTTAAAAAAGTCCTGGAGTCAATTTAACTAAAGCCCTTTAAGGCAGTATTCCATCATGGCCACAATCAAATGATTGAAACAAGTAAAATAAAACAAAGATAAGAATAATATATATAAATATATATTAAAATATACATAAATATATATAAATATATATTAAAATATATATGAACATATATTAAATATATATATAATATATATATATATATATATATATATATATATATATATATATATGTATGTATGTAGAGAAATTTGAAAAGACAACACGAAACCGGTTACTTCTCAAAATACAATGTTTATATACCAAAAAGATTTTATAACATTTTTCTGACATAATTTAAATATATACTTTAACCATGTAACACAAGCCTTCTGTAGTTTTTTCACTCTTATTATCTTTTATATATATATATATATATATATATATATATATATATATATATATATATATGTATATATATATATATATATATATGTATATATATATATATATATATATATATATATATATATATGTATATATATATATATATATATATATGTATATATATATATATATATATATATATATATATATATATATATGTATATATATATATATATATATATATATATATGTATATATATATATATATATATATATATATATATATATATATGTATATATATATATATATATATATATATATATGTATATATATATATATATATATGTATATATATATATATATATATATATATATATATATATATATATATATATATGTATATATATATATATATATGTATATATATATATATATATATATGTATATACTTCCGGTTTCGTAGTGTTAAGACGTGTTTTTCCCTGTCTCTCGAAGCAACCAACAGGTATCTTTCCATATCGAAGATAAATATTCGCTGAAGCCGACACAAAACTCGGTACCTGTTTGTTTAATGACGGTCCTGCATTATAACCGTTGAAAAAGAAAGTAAATAGTATATATACAACGCACGTTAATGTGAGCGAACCAAAGCGAACAACCATCTTCGAAGAAACCACGCACGTGGTGAGAGGTTATACAGATAGAAATCTGAGCTAAGTTTTATTCTCTATCTCTAAGTTTTATTAATATTCTATTCTCTCTCCAAAAACAATTTACGACAAAATAATTTATTTCACTAGTTTGTTAACATACCGTAATTTGTCTCACAGAATAGTTTTGTTTTTGTTTATTTACGATAAAATTTACTTACGATAAAATCGTTTCTTCTTAGTTTATTTACATACTAAGTTTGCTTGTTAACATACTGTAACTTCTCTCATAGAATAGTTTTGTTTATTTACGATTAAATTTATTTACGATAAAATCGTTCTTCTTAGTTTATTTAAAGTATTAAAAGTTTTCACTCATTTTCCCTTATAGTCACCTCGTTTTAACACTCTTAATCGAAATCTCTATTCTACTCTTATCCCATCTTCTCTCCCTCACTTTTTCTCTCTTAGTTTCTCTATTTCTCACCCTCTCTCTCTGTTCTCCGTGATATATATATTTCTCGTTTTTAATTTTTCGTTTTTCTTCTCATTTTCATTTTGTCTTGTTTGTTATCCTCTCTCCCTCATATATACATACATACATATATGTATATATACATATATATATATATGTATATATTTTTTTTTTTTTTTTTTTTTTTTTTTTCATTATTCGTTTCATTCGTTTCATTTTGTTTGTTTCTCTCTTGAGTTATCTTCTCTCTCTCTCTCTCACACATCTCTATTCCTATCACATCCACTCTCTCTCTCTCTATCTATCTATCTCGTACTCTGTACGCACTCTCTACTCGCTCTACTTCGTATTCTCCCTTCTCCCTCCCCTCTTTATACTCTTCTTTCTTTCTAGTACTATTCCTATATTCTTTAAGATAACCCCTCTCTCTCAAATATCGTGCACCATGGATACCAGAGGACGAGACTTTGTACAGCGCCAAGTTGAGGCCAACAAGAAGATGAAGATGCGCCGAAACTGGCAGCTGGAAGAAGTTCGTCTTCTTATACACGCATGGAACTTGGCCAAAGGATCACCAGCAAACGATCTAATAGCCGAAAGCCTGGATAGGTACAATTTCCACAGGTCAATGGCCCAAATTGATCGAAAGAAACTGGAGCTCATTCGCTCCTACGAGCTCGTGAAACCGCACCTTGACCTCCTAGAAGGCATTATGAGAGACACGGACACAAAAATGGACAGTGAAGACCCTGCACACTGTGCTCAGGCTCAGGAGGACCAGACGAATCACCAAGACAAGGCAGATGCCACCAGTGCTGTAGCCACTGATGAGGGATGCAATGACCATGGTGAATACAGTCAACGCTGCACCACAAACGACAAAGACAGGAGAACAGACAAGAAGACGGTAAACACAAACAGGTTTCAAGCCCAAACACGTCACACAGAGAAAAAGAAAAAGAAACAGATCTGTAGATTCTACCTAAATGGTACCTGCTGGCACGGGGAAAAGGGACAAGGCTGCAAATTTGCCCATCCCAGACACCACCAGCTAAACAAGGTAGATAACCACTTACAACAAAATAAGCGGGAGCGCAGAAAAGGGAGACCAGAAAGCTTAAATCTACGTACACATGGTCCACCAAATACCAACAGAACTCACAAAGAGAGAAGTCCGTATATCCCTTCTGCTCCCAAAAAAAGGCTATATGCAGAGGCTGTACGAACTGCAGTAGCTGAGCAGCAAGCTTTTTTAAGCTTGGCCCAGAAAATGGTACAACAGTTAACGTGGATGCAGAGGGTACAGAGTCAACGCCACACGAACCATTGTCCAAGACCACCACAGATGATGGATCAGGGATGGCCACCACTAACACCAGGAACCCCTGCACAGATATCACACCCATATTCCTACTGAATATCCGGGGCCTATTACGAACAGGCGGCAAAGACAAGTTCCTATACTTGAAAGACCTAGTAACATGCAATCAAGCAATATGCATGGTGCTTACCGAAACGCATCTAACACCTAATATAGCAGATGCGGAGATAAATATACCAGAGTATGCCGTACTCCGAACAGACAGAAGGGATAGAAGTCATGGGGGAGTTGCAATGTACATCCGAGAAGATGTCACACCCCTACTACTACTATCACACTCAAACTCTGTATGTGATACTTTAATAGTACACATAAAACAAATTGATGTAGTTGTATGCTCAACATACCGTCCACCAAATACCGCAAAGCAGGAAGGTAAATTTGAGGACAGCCTCAGACGCATAGAAGAGGTCCTGACAAATCTGGACCAACACATCAATATACTTTTCCTAGGCGACTTTAACCTCCCAAATGTTAAATGGCCTGAAGGTCACATCCTCTCTGGGATGTCACTGCATGAACAAAGCCAGGCAAAATCATTGCTAGAACTATCCAACATGCTGTTCATGGAACAAGTGATACTCCAACCAACCAGGGGAAGCAATATTTTAGATCTCTGCTTCACAAACAATGTGAGCCTAATCCATAATGTGAAAATAACGCCCACGTCTCTCTCAGATCATAACATTATAGAATTAACTATGTATGGTCCTAGACAACCCACTGACACCCACCCCACCAGGAGGACTCAAGCAATATCCAACCTGAATTTCCACGGGGCGGACTGGAAGTCAATTCGCAGAGAGATTCGAAATCAAAACTGGCATGACAGCCTTTCTATACAAGACAATGACCTCAAACTAAGTCATTTTATGTCAACCATACAAGACATATGCACCAAATACGTGCCATATAGAAAGACCAGCAAACATGCCAATAGAATTCCTAGAGACAGGAAAATCCTTATGAGACACAGAACAAAGGTCTCAAACCAGTTAAATAGAGAACTGGAGGATAGGAAAAGGGCTAAATTAAAACTAACACTGTTAGAAATAGAAAACAAAATTAAACTCTCCCATGAAAAGGAGAGAGCAGAGAAGGAAAAGAGAGCAGTAGAAAGCATAAAAACAAACCCCAAGGCTTTCTATAGATTTGCAAAGGAGACTGCTACGGTGCAGTATAAGATAGGACCCCTGTTCCTGCCTAATGGCTCACTGACTGCAGATCCCACATGGATAAGTGAAGTGCTCAGTACACAATTCAAGAGTGTCTTCACCTCTCCTATGAGTCACATGCAGATAAAGAACCCAGCTGATTTCTTTGACAATAGCACTCAGCAGAAGGGGACTGCATCCATTACCTACATCGACATTGAAGAGGAAGATGTGATAGCTGCCATAAATGAAATGAGCTTAAATTCGGCAACTGGCCCCGATGGTTTCCCAGCTGTCCTCTTAAAGTCGTGTAAACAAGAATTAGCAGGACCACTCCGGATACTCTTCCAGAGTTTCCTTGCAAATGGTAAACTTCCCAAAAAGCTGAAGGAAGGCACCATATGTCCTATCCATAAAGGTGGAAGCAGAGCAGAGGCTGGAAACTACAGGCCCATCTCTCTGACTTCACATATTAGCAAAGTCATGGAACGAATTGTCAGAAGGAGATTGATTGCGTTCCTAGAAGAAAATGACTTGCTGAATGAGACCCAGCATGGTTTCCGTCCAGGTAAAAGCTGCCTCACGCAGCTCTTGCAGCATTATGACTGGGTCCTGAAGCAGCTACTTGACCATTCAAATGTTGATGTGATATATCTCGACTTTGCAAAAGCGTTTGACAAAGTTGATCATGGCTTGATATGTCACAAGCTGCGAAACCTTGGCATAGCTGGTAAATTAGGAGAGTGGCTGCATGACTTCCTGAATGGTAGAAGTCAGACAGTTGCAGCCAATGGAGAACTATCTAGGGAAACAGAAATATTGAGCGGTGTTCCACAGGGAACTGTTCTGGGGCCACTACTGTTCATAGTGGCCCTTCTGGACATGCCCACGGTCACGCGGAGAGCCACTGTCACTAGCTATGCTGATGACACAAAGATATCTC
>NC_142930.1:7479727-7519727 GCF_046866305.1 Octopus bimaculoides | reverse complement strand
GATCTTTGAAGTGCCATACAAAGATGGAACTATGAAATTTGGAAGTAACAGTTAGCAAAATTATTAGCTTGTAATGTATATCATTAAACTCTGTAATATTTATTGAGCATTCCATTTTCTTGGGCAATTCTTGTGTGCTATACATGAAACACATGCATACAGTTCCTGGCTGAAAGGGTATCATGAAAAGTCTGGTCGGAGGCTGAAAGGGTATCATGAAAAGTCTGGTCGGAGGCTCAAAATTCCAAGTTCTTTTACAGGGCTTAGAAAAACTGAAGGATCATTGCAATAACTGTTTGAATTGAAGAGAGGAATATGTTGAGTAAGATCATAATTAACTGATCCTCCTGTGTTTTCTTTTACCCAAAGCCAGGAACTTTTCAGCACCCCATTGTATGTCTTTTATCTTTCATGAGTAGAACACTGTATGCATAAAAGTTAAGATTAACTGAACATGGAGCAATGTGAATCAGGCTTCTCCTGTAAAAACAATCTGATTCTACTCTATAAATATATATATATATGAAGTACCTGACTGAAAACAGAAAATTTCATTCTAAGATTGAGAAAGTAGGTATATTTCTTTAATGATTTGTTGTTTGGTAGTACAGTAAGGAATCCAGTTTTAGAAAGTATCAAAATCCACCAGCTTTTAATGACTACTTAATGCACACACACACTTTATCTTGACCCTTTTCCTCAATGTCTTTGGCCTTTAAAATCATCATAGATACAACATTAGTCAATTTCTGCAACACAGAAACAGCTGTACATGCAGCAAAGGTCAAATTTAAAGATCTCAACAAGACACAGTATATCAAAATAACAGAAGGCTCCTTTAAAATAAGCTAGAACTATCATGAATCAACCTTCCTGATCCTGGAGGGGTGAAGCATTATGACACTACTCATTTATTTAGGGCTTTTGGATGAGAAGGCTTCAAGGTTCAGTATTAACTGGAGTTTGACTGAAAAATGCAGAACTTATAACAACAACAAAAAGTGCAGGCTCTCCATAGAGGAGAAATCTATGAATTAAGAGAATTCTCTTCAACTGAAAATATACCTGAACCCTAAGACCCAGACATTCACACACAGCCACATGAATGAAAATAAATTTGAGGTAGCAGAATCTCACCTAACAACAAAGACTCGTATTTTTGTTCACAAGATCCCTACTCTCTTCCTATGCACTCAGGCAACTTTGTATCTTTTTCTCTTTGTCTCTCTACCTCTATCTCTCTGTCTCTCCCCCGATTTTGCCCTCAATTTTTCTCTCTCTCTCTCCTTCTCTCCCCTCTCTTTTCTTCTCCTTTTCTCTCTTTATGTATGTGTATGCATGCACATGCTCAGATGAGCGTGGAGTATGCATGCACACATATACATGCTTGTGATTATGAACACATATCTTGTTTTCGTATATATAGAATTGTGTGTGCGTATGTTTACACACACATGCAGTGAACACATCTATGCCTCTACATCCTTCTCTCCTATTCTACTTTAAATTATATTTCAGTATAACTCTTTAAACCTTGCCAAGAGAAATAACTCTCAAACACTTTTAGATGCAATTATTTTGGCAATTTCTTGTATTTCGTTTCTGTTCGGTTTTTGTTTTCCACTTTTCTAGAAACTGATATTTTTCCTTTGCTTTTCTGCTTGACTGAAAGTTTTTCTTTGCACTTTCAGAGCAAGAAGAGCCCTAGCTATACATACCCTACTGTCATGCATTGTTTGATTATTGTAAGATCACTCTCCCTAATATAGAAGTTTAATTTTGCATGAAACTGATTTCTTACATCATTTGTCAGTATTATAGGATCTTTGATTTATAATTTTGGATTTAGATATATGCTGGGTTGTATGTATGCATGTATGTGAAGGTGCAGGGCTTCAGAAATACAGTATGGTTCTGTACAGTTTCCATGAACCAAATTTCATGGGTCAAGATGAGACTGTAGCAGAAGACATTTGCTCATGGTTATGTAAGGAACTCTGCATTACACAGCCATAACTGCACAAGTATGTATATATATATATATATATATGTATGTATGTATGTATGTATGTATGTATGTATGTATATTTATATATATTTATATATATGTATATATGGTGCATGCATATATATATCATCATCATCATTTATCATCCATTTTCTGAGCTGGCATGTGTTGAATGTTTTGACCAAAGCTGACAAGCTGGTGAGTTGCACCAAGTTCCACTCTGATTTCAGCTGGTTTCTATAACTGGATGCCCTTCCTAATGTCAACCACTTTACAGAATGTGTGGGTGTTTTTTACATGGTACCATGCTTTTACATGGTACCAGCACAACTACTCCTCACGTGGACTGGAATAGGTGTCCTTTACATGTCCAGCATGGGTGCTTTTTATACAAAGCTAGCACAGTGCTTTTTATGCAGCACCAGCACAGGGAAATTTTGTGTGGCACTGGCACTGGCCCAGGTGCGTTTTACATGGCACCAGCATGGAGCTCTTGCAAGGCAAACACCCCTTTAGCTGGCAGGCACACATGCACATGCATGTTTGTGTGTGTATATATGAGAGATAGATAGAATGAAAAACAGTGTGCAAGTTTGTGTTCTAGTCTTTTTTTAATTAACTGAATATGTTCTTGTGATTTTAAAATTTATGACTAAATCTCAAAATTGTTATTTCCTCTGTGTATAAGTACTGTACTTTACTACATTAACATTTAGTATTGGAATTTTGCCATGAATGGGTTGACATTTATTTTAATTATTGGTTATTATCAGCCCTTTCTTTTAGCTGTGGATTTAAAGCTAAAAATCAATTTCTTGCAGTGTAAGTAAACAAATGCTCTGAAACACATACACACATACTTGCACATAAGCAAACACAAGCACACATATATAAATATACATGTGCACACTTATATGTATATAAACACATTTTATGTGTATTATATAAGCAGTAACATTTTATGTCTGCTTTTCCATGCTTACATGTGTTGGACTGGTCTTATTTAGCATCACATCTCACCACTTGTTTCAGTGCTTTGTCATCCCCTTCATGAGGTTTGGACTGTTGAAATTAGCTTTACTACTTCTCATGATTTTGTCTTTTCCATAATTCTTTCACTTGGATTACTTTACCCATTTTCAACTATCATCCTCCATACACAACATATCAGGGGGTGTTGAAAAGTTCCTGGCTTTTAGAGTATCATGAAAGGCCTGGTTTTCAAGTTCATTTACGAGGTTTAGAAAAACTGAAGGACTGCTGCAATAAGATTGTGAATCTGAAAGGGGAATATGTTGAATAAAATCATAATTAACTGATCTTCCTGTATTTTCTTTTACTCAAAATCAGCAACTTTTCAGTAACCCCTCCTATATCTATATCAACTGAGTTTTGTATGCTATATCTGGTTCCTTTCATTTTACTTGTGCCAGTGGTTTACGTACACTACTTTCATACATCAAAAAGTATAACTACATCAGAGTATAATTACTTTGCTTGTTTCAGCTTTTGCACATTCTCCAGATTCAGTTTCTATGTCTGAATACTATGCAAGATGCTTTGTGCACAATATCATGCAATCTGTCCTTCCCTCAGAGAGAATACCCAGAGTTAACAGCTTTGTGACCTTTTCCTACCCAGTCCTTATTTTGATTATGCTTGAGAACACCTACTTCCACTGCTAATTATGTCACTTAGGTAATTGGTGCTATCAACTGTTCTTGGAACGTATTTGAAGCCCTTCATTTAATGGGTGAGCTAGTTGCTACTACATTGGTGTATTTACCACATCAAAAGTCAAAGATCAAAGGTCCTTCCCAAGCCATAGGTTCACTCATAAGGCCAGTTTTCTGGATTCTGTGATGTATATATTCCCTCACTGGATGGAATGCTGGTCAATCACAGGGTCATTCATTTTTGCCAGCTGAGTGGACTGGAGCATCATGAAATGAAGTGTTTACACATCACTCAGTCCAAAACTGAAACCACAATCTCACAATTATAAGTGCAACACCCTAACCATTACTGCCACAGGCATCTACATATAAAGTCTTTATTTCTTCTTAACTTGCCAGTGATTCCAATGCATCACTTTTAGTTTCCAGCTGGTAGATTAATTCAGAATTCCTACCTATTCCTTGTCTGCTTTCTGAGTATGTCCCACTTTCTCTGATAGTGATATAGTCTTATTTTCGTTACTGATTACTTAGAACTTTTCCTTTTAATAGACTTACTTTGAAGCATTTTTTTTAATGCTAGGTCTTGTTTTCATATCGATAATTTTTCTAATATTTTGATAAATTTGGCTATGATAGCTAGCCCATCTACAAATAGAATTTTTCAAGAACACTTGGTCTTAAACTACAAAGTTAATTGACGTCTATCTGCATGCTAAATTTCAGAATCACTGGCTTGTCTGACCCTTACAAGCTATTCATCTTCCCTTAACTTTCTCAGAAGTCACACAACTACAGTGTGGTACATAATAGAGGCCTTTTCTAAGTTGATGAACACAAGATAAAGTAGCTTACTCTAAATTGTGCTAAAGCTTTTTCCTATTACTTTCAAAACCTGGTACTTCAATTAAAAACTCTCTCTTGTCTTTTCCTTTATTCCATCAGTGGGAGCATGTGCACCACAGTCATTTGCCATTGTATTCAATCACTCTTGGAAAGCACAGTGCTATGGGACTCATTGTTTATGAGGATCGTGAACATATCACTACCATTTTGCTCAGATGGTGTCATGTGAAGACATAATGAATTCCATACCGGATAACGTTTGCACACTGTAAAATATATTTCAAAATATTTTACAGCTTTTAAGTTATGATTTATACATACATACATACATACATACATACATACATACATACATACTTACATACATACATATATCTATCTATCTATCTATCTATCTATCTATATATATATATATATATATATATATATATATATATATATATATATATATATATATATATATACATATATATATACATATATGCATATATGCACATAGGTATATGCACATATACACATACATACACACACATGTATATAAATGCAACTATATATATGTATATATGATGCACAGATTATATATAGAGGATGAGAAAGGATCAGAGAGAAGCAGTGAGAGAGAGAGAGAGAAAGAGAGAGAGAGCGAGAGAGAGAGAGAGAGAGAGAGAGAGAGAGAGAGAAAGAGAAAGAGAAGATTGTAATCATGCTGCCTAGAAAAGATTTATTTTGCTTGTGTTATCTTCATTCTCATAGTCATAAAAATACACTTAATTGAGATTTCCAGAGCTCTCCTTCAAGAGTTGGAAAATTTGATTAAAATTGGGGGATAAAAACTGAATACTATCAAATATGATGAAGCAAAAGATAGCTACAAATCATTTTAATGCTTTAAATATGCCATAAAATTCAACTGTTGCATTCATTCCAACAAACCTATTTAAATTATCTGGCACCCTCTGAGAAAAACAGCATGAACAACAATGAATGCCATTAAAAGTATGTATTTCGCATTTACCTTTTCTTATCTTCAACAGTAAATATTTATAGTCAAACAATTGATTTGTGGGTAAAGTAACAGCCTCAGTAACAACCTTTCCATACATAATGGGCTAATATCTAAAAGTTTCTGTTAGAACATAATAGCAAATGTGGAGAAAGAGAACATCATTCTGACATAAATCCGTCAAATATGCCAAATAATAAAGTTACTATCATCCATCAATGTGACCAGACCTAATGTTAACCTAATCATCACTCTAAATTATGACTTTTCACAACTAAATCTATCCACATCCTCACTTTCCATTTTCTCTTTTTTCTTTCTTTCTCTCTTTAGATATACTTATTCTCTGAAATATGCCATGATATTATCCACTTTTTACGCAGATATCACCCAAAACACTTCTAACGTTGTGGAACTATTGAGAAATTATCCCTTCAGCAATATCTTCAATCTCTATCCTGCTTTAGTGATTACTATTACAAAGTCTATAAAAAACCAGATTCCATTGTAGCCCACTCTTTCAAACAATAAGTTTTTCATTATTATTATTATCATTATTATTATTATTATTATTATTATTATCATTATTATACTTAACTTCAGTAAGTTACTATTTTCACTGTTCCTGCAAAACTTCTTACTCATAGGTTTTTTTTCCAAAAACTAAGCATTTGTTTTGGAAACTTTCTGAATTGTTTTGTTGTTACTTGCCAAGCAACCTTAACATTATTATAGGCCTCCAGGTAAAGCAATGTATGAGGGCTTCTAGGATTTACTTAAAAAACTCATAAGATAAGCCACAGACCAGAAACTCACAGATTAATATTGGGATCCTAGATCAAGCACCCAAACAAATGCCCAGTGTGTTCAAGGATAGAAACGATCAACTGTTTCAAGAAGTCTGTTTGTGACAACTTAAGTGGTTTTACTTGTGAAGTCATACTTTTATGACATTATTCTCTGGCTAAATCAACTAGTTGCCCTCTTTTACTATCATCCTCACATACCCTCAGTCTGGAGGGAAAGACTGTCTTTATGACCTTTTCAAACCCACCAAGACAGGTGACATTGATATATTTAATGTTCCTCTTCAACAACTGAAATTTGGTGAATGCAGAAAAAATATGCCAGAAGGATGACATTCTAGGGAGGGATCTGGAAGAAGTAGGTTGTGCTGATAATGGTTGGGAAATAGAATATGGAGATGAATGGAAGAGAGATAAGGGAATCATAAGTGCATGGATGGAAATGGCATGATGGAGAGACAGCATTCCTTTGTGCCAGACATTTAAGGTGCTTTGGTGAGCTACTTCATGACAGTTGGTTGTGTGGTTTTGTTTTTTGACAAAATCTAGAATGTGTGTGTGCATATAACATTTTAGATGTGGGAACAGTATTTCATTGTATATCTCAATTGAGCTTAGTGTAGAGTTTGCAGTTGTTTTGATCAAAATATTTTATGATTGTATAGAGGAAAGCCAGGTTTTGTGAAGCAATCTTCAGTATCTTATGGAAGGAAACTACATCGCATGCCTGCTCACTTCTCATGAATAATTCTGAAAGGCAAGCTATCCTAGAGAGAATACTTCGCCTTTCTGAAGCAATTTTAACTAAAATCTACTTCAGCCCTAAATCGTTGCCAAAATTTTATTAAGCAGTAATACAGCTTGCACTTAAATAACATTTACTCTAAAAAATCTAGACATCTTCTGGGATAATTTGTTCACATTCTCTTTCACTATTCACCCGTAACTTATTATTGAAGAATGAGTTCCCTCTGTTGCAGGTTAGAACTGAAAAGACACTGATCTTTCACAATATATTAACATAAAGAAAAAGAACATTTGCTAAAGAAGATGCAAATGTTTTTATAATTCTGAGTTCATAATATCTTTTATCACTGGATTCCATTGGGACTCTGTATCATTTTGAAGTTAATTACTTCGTACCAATTCTAAGAAAATTCTCATGTCTTCCACTAATTTTACTTTAAACAAACTTAAAATTCTTTTTTTTTTTTTTTTTTAATATATAGACACAGACTCATATATTTAAGACTCATATATTTAAGACTCATATATTTAAGACTCATATATTTAAGATGATTGCTTTACAATCCAATAGCTTCAGATTCAAGCTGACTTCATGAGACCTTAGAAAAGTGTCTTACTATAAGCACCAGATTGGCTAGTATTTTGAGAGTGAAATTTAGGGGATAGAAAGTGCACAGAAGTCCCCACAATGTGTGTGTGTGTGTGTGTGTGTGTGTACATGCTTGCAAAATATCTATATACACAATTGAGCTCCTCACCTAATTTCTTCATCCAATCTTTGTTCCATTCTTTCATTCCCTATCATTAACCTCTCTTTCATTTGCCAACAGCAATGTTTTGCTGTTGTAACCAAATGAGGGCAGAACTACATATTTTATATCCTTTATATGATACCAGTTTCCTTTTTCATTATCTGGAACCACACCAATTGACTTTTATCCTTTATGCAAACATACACACATATCTTTATTTGTTTTTATATATCATCATCCTCCACCTCATCATCATCATTATTATTATCATCATCGTTTAATGTCCTCTTTCTATGCTGGCATGGGTTGTACAGTTTGACTAGAGCTGGCCAAGACCTAGGAAGACATGGGGCACAGTTTTGAAGGCTGATGACAGAACATGGGACCTTATTAAGGAGATGACAGAATACTTAGATATGTGGTGCATTGCTGTACTTGAGAAGACCCACCCACCACTACAGAATTGATATCATAAAACCAAGGTGCCACATAAAAAGCATTGGTGTAGGTGTTGATGTCACACAATAAACACTGGTGCTTGTGCCACTTAAAAAGCACTGGTAATAATGCCACATAAAAAGCACCCAGTACATCCTGTGGAGTGGTTGGCACTAGGAAGAACATCAAGCCATAGAATCCAAGCCAAAACAGACTATAGAACCTGGTGCAGCCCCTGGTCTTGTTAGTTCCCATCATACCTTCTAACCCATGTCAGCATGGAAAATCGATGTTATATGTTAATGATGATGATGATGATGAAAATGATATACATACACGTACATGTATATATATTTTTTTTTTTTACTATTTTACTATTTTACTTGTTTCAGTCTTTTGACTGTGGCCATGCTGGAGCACCACCTTTAGTCGAGCAAATCGACCCCAGGACTTATTCTTTGGAAGCCTAGTACTTATTCTATTGGTCTCTTTTGCCGAACCGCTAAGTTACGGGGATATAAACACACCAGCATCGGTTGTCAAGCGATGTTGGGGGGGACAAACACAGACACACAAACATATATATATATATACGACGGGCTTCTTTCAGTTTCCATCTACCAAATCCACTCACAAGGCTTTGGTCGGCCCGAGGCTATAGTAGAAGACACTTGCCCAAGATGCCACGCAGTGGGACTGAACCCGGGACCATGTGGTTGGTAAGGAAGCTACTTACCACACAGCCACTCCTACGCCTATGTACCATCATCATCATTTAACATCCATTTAACATCCATTGTCCATGCTAAAAAGCTGGGGAGCCGCAGCTGACTCCAGTCTGATTTGGCATGGTTTCTACTTCTGGATGTCCTTTCTAACGCAAACACTTTACAGAGTGTGATTGGTGCTTTGACACGACATTGCACAGGCGTTTTTATATGGTGCTGTAAGGGCTCTTTTATGGGACACTGCCACAAGTGGCTTGTCCCCTCAATATTTGCCGATCGATGCTGGTTAGTTTACACTCCTGTTATTTAGTATCATCATCGTCATCATTTAACATCCGTGTTCCATGCTATCATGAATGGGACAGTACCACAAGAGCCGGCCAGACCAAAGCCTGTACCAGACTTCTGTTACTGTTTTGGCAGGATTTTTACAGCTGGATGTCCTTCCTAACACCAACCACCCAGTAGAGTGGACAGCAGAGTAGCTTGTACTAAAAGTGACAATAGCATAAGAACCTGACTTAAAATGAATAAATACTGGGATCAATTTGCTCAATGAAACCCTTCAAAGCAGTGCCCCCCACCTCCACCCTCACCAGCATTACTGGTGAGGGTGGGGCGCTGAAAGAAGTAAAAGAATTTTAAAAATTACAATAATATATTTGTTTTGTGAGATTCTTGATGTGAATCATGTGTCGAAACAGATATTGTTATATTTGGGGATGGTCATATTTTGCCAATTAAACACATGCACTATATATTTGGTCTTCACTTCAGCTTTATTATTATTATTATTATTATTATTATTATTATTCAGTAGTTTTATTTTTATAACGTGCTTTCACTTCACTACCGAGCGCAGCTCTGTGCGCCTTGGGTATGTGCTGTGGTTTGCTGTGGTGCTCTTATGTTTACTGTATTGAAAGTGTTTTGCGTAGGATGTGTGCAGTACCCAGTAGTGCAATTTTCTGTATGTTATATATATTTGTAAGTCCTGCTATTTTTGTTATGTATTTATTATTATTATTATTATTATTATTATTATAGTTTTTCCATCAAAGTTCTTTCATCAAACATCTTGTGACCTCTCCAGTGGCTTTCTATTCCATGTGTCTCCTCTTGTTCTGTTTATTCTGTTTTGTTTTCCTGTAGTATGTATCCCTATTTGTACATTTATTTGCTTCTGTGTGTGTGTGTGTGTGTGTGTGTGTGTGTGTGTGTGTGCACGTGTGTGTTTTGTATGTTTGTTTTGTGTACATGTATATGGGTTTGCTTATTTCGCTGTTTTACCTGTGCTTCATGTATTTTATTCATTTTTTTCTTCTTATTCATTCCGTTTAGCATGTGTATGTGTATCCTGTGTATGTGTATCCTGTGTATGTGTATCCTGTGTATGTGTATATGAGTTTATGTATTATACTGCCTGTATGTGTCTTCTTCTTTCTCTTCTCATTCTGTCTTTAGTCATCAGGCTGCATAGTATGGTGAAGGGGAGCTGAGGTGTTATTATTCCATTCATGTTTTCTGTTGAGGTTCGGTCTATCTACTACTACATATCTGGCCTCCATAATCTGTTTGAGTGTCGTGTCTGTTCGATGTATCAATATCTTAACATCTATGTTAATAATCAAGCCTCCATGTCCTAACCGTTAGTAGTGAATTGATGAGCTATTTTCCTCCATGAACTCCTGCCAAAGTTCACTTATCTGCTCACCTATGCTGCTTGCTGTCTCCTCAGTGTATGCAATTGTCCTGTTTCTACAATTGTAATAAGTAAACTCATATGTTGTTGTTGTTGGCACTCCGTCACTTACGACGTCGAGGGTTCCAGTTGATCCAATCAATGGAACAGCCTGCTCGTGAAATTAATGTGCAAGTGGCTGAGCACTCCACAGACACATGTACCCTTAATGTAGTTCTCGGGAATATTCAGTGTGACACAGTGTGACAAGGCTGACCCTTTGAATTACAAGCACAACAGAAACAGGAAGTAAGAGTGAGAGAAAGTTGTGGTGAAAGAGTACAGCAGGGTTCGCCACTATCCCCTGCCAGAGCCTCGTGGAGCTTTAGGTGTTTTCGCTCAATAAACATTCACAACGCCCGGTCTAGGGATCGAAACTGCGATCCTATGACTGCGAGTCCGCTGCCTTAGCCACTGGGCCATTGCGCCTCCACAAAACTCATATACACACGTGCAAAATACACATACTAAATGCATACACACACACAGAAAAGCAAGCACATGTGCAGATAGTGATGCATATCACAGGAAGACAAAATGAAATAAACAGAACAAGAGAAGACACATAGGATAGAGAGTCACTGAAGAGGTCACAGAACGTGTGATGAAAAAACTTTAACAAAGAAACTAAAATGATAATAATAAAGCTGAAATGAAGACCAAATATATAGTGCGTGTGTTTAATTGGCAAAAATATGACCATCCTCAACTATTACAATGAAAAAATATATTTTAAATCTTTCTTCTTCAGAACATGTCTATTTTTACATCACAAATTTTTTCTCTGTTTATAATTAATGTAATTATCAAATTTGAACATCAAACTATCAAATGTTTTTCAATTACCGACCATGTACCAATCCCACCTAAAATTACTCAATGCACCTGCTTTTATTGTGTTTCACCCTTTAGGTTAAAATTTTTTTTTTTTTCTTTTTACAATCATAACTTCTCTTCTATATGATAACATGACCTAATAAAGTAACCACATTCTTCTTAAACTACATATTACTATTGTGGAAGCAAAAGACATATTGAATTATGTAGCATTGGATATGGTGTGTGAAATAAGATTGGATATATTGTCTTAAACAAGATGGGACAGACATTGCTGGAATAGATTGAACTTATCTGACCTTGATCAGGCTGAAATAAAGAAACAATTACAACAGTAACTCCAACATCTGAACTACCTTTTATGAGACCTAGCACCTAAATATCTGACCTCTGACCTCATTGCTCCTTTTCATGTATTCTTCAGCTTACTTCTGCTCCTGTCAGTACACCATACTTTTTGACCTTGCATTATCTGTAAAAATACTAATAATAATAATAAAAACCTCAATGTTCCAGCATCACTAGTAGTATATCTACTTTGCAGCAGCCCAACTTTGTAAAATAATATTTCTTTGCAATAAATTAATTCATGACTCATTAATTCATCAGAAATTTCCATAACAATCTATACCACGTGGGATTTTCTGAAAAGTCCTCTCATGTATAACAAAAGATAATAAAATCACTTGTACTAAGATAGAAATTGTGTGTAAAATATGACTGTCCCAATACTAGCACCAAGCTACATGCTGCTTATCATTACTATAGAACATTCTACTATCTTCTTCAATCAGTGTATTGATTTTAGACACCTGTAATGTTTCAATTCTATCTGGCATGCAGCAAAAAAAGCAATGCTAAAGAGTTAGCTATCTGTCAATGGTGCACTATGGGTACAAATACAGTGTGTTGCGAACTGTAATAGGGTATACTTGAAGATAATTTTATAATACAAATGTTCTATGCAAATTGGTGTTATATCATGCTTGTAAATAATGTGGAGAATGTGAAATGTAAGAAATATTGGAAACTACTGTAGAGATGCAGTTCTAGCATATCCGGAATATAAAATATTGCTAAGTATATAATTAATTTAACTCTTTTTTTAATCTAGGGATTTCATTAACTCAGCAACAAGTCATTGTAGCATTACCTTAGAAAATCCCACATGCTCTGATTTCCCTCTTGCACAAGAAACCAGAATTAAGAGCTTTTACCAAGCACCTCAAACCATTTCCTTCTTTCTTCTTGCATTTACTACATAGATTCTTGGTCAATGTAGATATAAATTCTAGATCAATGCATAAAGTTTATGAAAGGATTCAAAGGAAAAAGCTATTTCTAAATATTGTTATAAGAATTCAGTGCCCATTCTACCTTTTCTCTTTTCCAAATTTGACTGTAGTCAGTCCTTCAGTTTATTTATTAAATCAGTTTCTGATTTGCAAGAATTTTCTTATCACTGCTTTTTCTTTGAATGCCTCTGTCTTTTTTTTTTATATTCAAATGATTGAAGACATTAACATATGTCACTTATCTTAATTCATTCAAAACATTTTCATTGTAGTATTTTCATATTCTTTCTCAAGTTATTGGCAATACTCTACATCCCATTTTAACATAAGATATGAAGAATGTTGTTTGAAAGTAATGTACAGTTTGTGATTTTAATAATATATGTCAAATGTGGATCAAGACAAATTTCCAAATGTGAAAAATGTAGCTGCAATCATTATCGTTATCGACAGCAGCATCATTACCATTCATTGTTTTGACATCCACTTTTCCATGGTGCATAGGTTAGAGGAATTTACTTATAGTGTTGCTAACCCTCACCTGTTTCCTAGAATATTTCCTTATTGTCAGGCATGTTTTTCACAAAGATTGGTGATGAACAACACTCATTTTCAACTACCTCACAATGTCAAGATAAGGGGGTACCCCCTTACACACAGACATGCATACATACAATGGGCTTCTTTCAGTTCTCTTTACCAAATTCACTCACAAGACTTTCATTGGTTCAGGACAACAGTTGAAAGCATTTGTCCAAGGTGTCTCACTGTAGCAGTGAATCCAAAACAAAATAGTTGGGGAACAAACATCTTAATCACACAGCCATACCTGCACCTACAAAGCCATACCTGTAATATTTGTTACTTTTGAATTGACTCCATTTTATGCTTGGAATCTTTTTGAAGCAGATATTCTTAAATCAGTCCAATACTGGAAAAAATATTTCGTTGCTATTGAATAATTTTTTATCATTCATTCAGACATGTAACATTGCAAGATTTTATGTACTGCTAAACGAGTCTGCCTTAATTTGTTTTCACCCAAAATTTATTATATAGTTATTATAAGCCAATATACTATAAATAATATATTGGCTTATAATAACTACATAAATATATTTATAGTGTGATGTGTAAAATTTTAATGATAATTACAGATAACTAATTATTTTTGTAACATTATTACGCAAGTGAAAAACAGAGCTCTAAAAATTTACTCATTGCTAATCACTTATCAACCAAGAATATTTTGTTTTCACACAAAATTATTGCAAGGAAATAAATTAATGAAGAAAATTGAAGAGGCCATTCAATGTGCTCCCTTCTCTACCACAACTACATATGCTGATTCCTTGTATTTCTTCCATTTTCCCTTAATCAACCTTTCTTCCTCTATTTAATCTGTCCACTTAGCATAACTTCTTCCAAGTATACCAATTTGACATCTACATTGCTTTCAAATATACTTTTAACTCAACCAGATTTACTTTCTTTGCTAATACAATGCTTTAGTATATTTATCAATGGGTAAGTGACATCCTGATAATGTTAAACTACACTAAAAATGAAAAATTACTCGTCTCATTATCAAATTCATTTTATCACTTTCCATAGATATCATCAAACAATGTGTATAAGAAGAACTTAGCCACTCTAGCAAAATCTCACTGAAGTGTTGTATTCTTTATATTTCCAAAATAATATCATGATCGGAATTTCTTTTAAAAACATAGATATCTTTCATCTCTGACCATTTTGTTGATTCTCTGCAAGGCTAAAATATACTACAAAGAGAGTGCTCTATACTCTAAGCATCCAAATCCAGAATACATTTAAAATATAAAAGACATTTTCAGTGTATATAAATATATATGCATACATACATACACGCATATACATACATACATATATATATATATATATATATATATACAAGAATAAGGGCAGAGAATCGTCAATTAATAATAGAATTAATAATTAACAATTTTGCCAAGTAGTTCAGTATGAAAAAAAACCTTTATCGGTAAAACTATTTATCATCATAAATATACAGGGATTAGCAATTGAGTTGCTTCTCCAACATACTGCTATTTCTAAATTTTCAGTATGTTGGAGAAGCAACTCAATTGCTAATCCCTGTATATTTATGATGATATATATATATATAGATAGATAGATAGATAGATAGATAGATAGACAGATAGATACATTTCTTTTATTAGCCACATAGGGCTCAACAAAGATGGGACGAATACAATGTAGAGCTTTTCTTTTTAGGAGGGGGAAGGAAGAGAAAAAAAAAGTAGGGGTGGGTGTCGATCAAAAGGGATCGTAGGAAGGAAAAAAGGGGGGAGTTCAATCAAAAGTGACCGAGTGAAAAAAAAAAAAAAAGCGACCAATAGGGATCGTGTATCACAGTAATGTTCTCGTGTAAAAAGAGGGGAGGACAGTTTAGGTTTAGCCGTGGAAAGAAAAGCCTACGGAAAAGACCACGGTAACCTTGGTCAATATTGTCATTGCAGAAACGATAACAGTAAGTGACTCTCTTTTGCTTTTTGTTTTTTATCTGGATTTTTTTGCTCCTTTATAATGTTATGCTCAAGGTGGCTCTGTCATTCACACGTGCCATCCTTGCTACATTCACCCATCTTTTTTTGAAGCATTCACTAGACAAGACTTCCCTTTCTACTCTCACCTTCCTCTTCAGATGATACTTGAAGAAGTTGATGAGAGATTGCCCAGAGAGGAAAGTCTTTGTCTCTAGAGCTTTCAGATGCGTCCACCATACACATTCTTTCGCCATAGCCACAAGTACGATGAAAATAGCTCTTCCTTCCCGTTTAAAAGAAGGAGGCGCGACAATATTCACGATAGACTCGGCTGATAGACCGACTCGTCCCACACGCGATAGCAGTTGTTCGACGTAAGCCCACTGCTCGGAAATGGTGGGGCACTGTACGAGTGTGTGCAAAATGGTTTCGTCGCTCCGCCCTCATCTCAGACAGGTCGGCCCCATGTTTCTCGAGCCATGCCTGTAGAGCTTATCCCAAATGGGTAGAGCTTCTCGATAGCACTGCCAGGCCAGAGATCTCTGGAAGTTGTCCATAGGTGCCGGCCCGAAGGTCGTCTTAAACAGGCGGGTCAGGTATTCCTCGTCGACGCCCAGGTTCGCCCCGAGATCGTCGTCGTACCTTCCGTCCACTAATCCACTATAGAATGCAATAGTTGTGATGCAGTCGCTCAAGATAGATAGATAGATAGATAGATAGATAGATAGATAGATAGATAAATAGATAGATAGATAGATAGATAGATAGATAGATAGATAGATAGATAGATAGATAGATAGATAGTTAAATAGATAGATAGATAGATAGATAGATAGATAGATAGATAGATAGATAGATAGATAGATAGATATACATATATATATATATGCATATATATACATACACATACACACATGTGTGTGTGTGTGTGTGCGCGTGTGTGTGTGTGTGTGTGTGTGTGTGTGTGTGTGTTGAATCTTCATTCCATTATCATGCTACACTCTGCTGCTTCTTTCATCACTACTTAAACAGACACTATTCTTGAAAGCTGGTGAGCTATACTCTTTAATTTTTGAATACACTTATTGTAGCCACTTCTCTGTGTCTTGAATGTGTGCAAATAGATATAAGTAGAAATAAAACTAGGTATTTATTTTTGTTGCCAATGGAACCTCTAACCCCTAAATATTGATAGACCTATGAATTGAATTATGTACTTTTTAGCATATTTTCTTATTTTGCCTTTATTTTATTCTACACTTCTTTCTATATAACATTAATACTTAGCAAGAATGATAAGCAAATGTTTCTAGGCAAAAGAACGGAAACTGAACAGAAACAGCTTTTTAAATATTATAAAAGTCTTCAAAATGGTATAAAATTTATTGAATATTAATTTAGATTTTGTATATTTTTATATTTTAATAATTTTATCCAAAACAAAATCAAGAACAAATTACATTACAACACTCAACTGAAAATAAATCTCCTTTCATTACCCTAACCACAAATTAGCTGTGAATATGATCTTTCTATCTCTTAGAGGATTTTGCTATAAAAAAGAAATAATTTTCACAAGTTGTTAGAAAGATTACTATAAATTTTATACAAATTCAAACATTATTAAACCTTTTGTGATATGTGACAGCTGGCAATTAATCAAATCATATATTGTGCAGCTTCCTTTTTCTTCTATCCAACACTCACTGCAATAAAGGTTATAATACATCTAGTTACATGCATAATTATCCCTTTCTTTCCTTTTTTTATATTTTTAAGAGATTGACTTGTTACAACATTTACATGCTACTTTTTAATGTATAAATGAAATATTGTTATGCAGAAATTCCAATTCATTGAATAGTCAGCTTGTTTGTTTCCTTATTGTCCATTCCTCAAACACAGCAGAAGTGATGAAAAGAACAAATGATGAGCTGGCTATTTGAATAATCATTTTATTGATTGAATATTGCAAACTTTACAGCAACACAAAAGGAAATAATTCTTTGGCTATATTTTACAAGGGAAAGATCTTGTCATTTAAATCAACAAATTGAGCTATTTACTGAAACTAGAATGAAACTTGATAATGAAAAAAATTATTATTTTCATTATTATTGCTTTTGTTGTTGTTGCTCTTGTTGTTGTTGTTGTTGTTGTTGCTGTTGTTGTTGTTGTTGTTATTATTATCACTATTATGATTGCTTTTCTTTTTTCTTTTTCTTTTTTTTTCAACTTACAGACTCTTTTCAAACATTAAAAGTGGAAGATGTAATCAGATAAGAATTAAATTTCCTCCTATTTAAAGTTGAAATAATTGGCAATCAGGACAAAATTAATTTCTTCTGCCATGAAAAATTATCTTTTACCTCTTTTTACCTTTAATTTTCAACCTCACAAGATAATTTGTTTTTATCAAAAACAGTCTAGAGTGAGTTTAATGGCTAACATGATGAACTTGTGGTTTATAGATCATTAAAGAAGTTTCTTACTCTACTTTCTTTATGCTTGCTAAGATATGTACCAGCATCACTTCATAATTTAGTGTTTAACATGGGCTAGTGAATCCAATTACATAAACAATCTTTGCTAAGGATTTTCTAATTTTATATTTTGTCAGAATAGCATCTTCATGACTAAATTTGTCTTGTCTATCCAAACTTAACGTGGAAAATAATAGTGTAAAATAAGAGAACAAAATATAATCATTAATACTAGATGTCAATTTGTAGTCAAATACTTTACAACTAATGAACATTTCCATTTCTAAGAACAATGGTGCTGTTACTCTCTTTTATGATAGGGAAGTTGTCTAGTTAAATGAATACATCAAGAATGCAAGAGCTGCTAAGTAGCATATATTTAGTCTAATCTTATATCACCAGTTGTTTCAGACAGTTAATGCATCACATACAGAATTTATTCTTCAATTCTGGCAGAAAAAAAAAGCTGTTTTTGTCCAGTGCAAGATAAATGCAGTTAAAAGAAGATATGGATTTAATAAACAGACATTATTGTCAGGAATGCTATTCAAGTGAATAGAAATAACCACTCTTTGAGGATGTGACAGTGGAAACAGTAATAATTCTAAACAACTGTCTCAGATTGTTTAACTTCTAGCATTAGTATTTTTTATCATTTAGGAGTGAATGAAAATTGTTTGTGGTTGCTGGTCAAGTAGATGTTTAGTTTGTATCCTCTCAGTTGCACTGACTAGTACCCAGTCCACATCATCATAAATAGATACCATAGGGGTGTACAGCTTATGACATTGTATAATTGAAAATGTTTTGCAAATATTTTATTTAATTGTTTATCTGAACATTCAAGATCATTATGGCTCTCCTAGAATTAAGACATCAATATATGTGATGTTCACAATTGAATATTTGGTAAGTTGATCCATACAGAAAAAATACGAGCTGTGAGAGAAATCCAGAGATGTAAAGTCAAGAAAGATTTTTTTAAATAATTTTTTTTAAATAAAATACATAAAGCATGATGCAATGCAGTTAAACAGAAACGGTTACAGTTTACTAGTTCAGAGGAGCAGAATTTAAGTGCATCTGTGAATTAGTGAGTGATGTGCTAGTTTCTGAGGGGAGGGAATAGGCTGTGTGCCTATGTAGCATCAATACTACTCAAAAATGTAAGATATTAATTTGAGTATCAGTAGGGCATTGTAGAGGATCAGCAACAAATCAGAGTTGAAATGTTTCTGAGCCTGAATAGGAAGCCTAGACATTGAGCCGTAGTTTTGGTCATATTACATGTGTGAGTGAGGTTGTCATGATCAGGATCGACAATGATTGAGAGACTTCAAATTTGTAATGATATTGATTGATTTTAGATGTGTACTGATCAAATGTTAGAAGAATGTACAAAAATGTTTTGTTCTGTTTTTTTTTTTGGTCTTTTTTTCCTTTTGCATTTATTTGTGTTGATTGAGTCTTGATGTTGTTGAAGGAGACTAAATTGCCATGTTTCTATCTGGAAGTGGAGCAAGTTTAGCAAGAGCTGTCTAGCGTAATATTCTTCTTTCACAGATTTGATGCATGCCTCATGTGACTCAACCAGATGGTTATGTCAGATGTGTTATTTAACGATTCTGACAGCAATTAGTTACAGATAATTTAATTATTGAGTTTATAGAGGCAAATAGAAATAAAGGACAACAGTTTTTCTTTGATGTTTTACTTATTGTACAGAAACAAGATCATTGGATACATATCCAGACCATGATTCATACTGAAATTGAAGGGTCTGAAAGAGAACTTTCCAACCAAGATGAGGGATGGTTGTACCCTATAAGTAG
This sequence comes from Octopus bimaculoides, assembly GCF_046866305.1. Lineage (NCBI taxonomy): Eukaryota > Metazoa > Mollusca > Cephalopoda > Octopoda > Octopodidae > Octopus > Octopus bimaculoides. The sequence goes on along the minus strand of NC_142930.1, from coordinate 7,499,986 downwards.
TCAATTGAGCTAGTAAATTCTCATGTCAGTTAAAGTCGAAGGCTTTGCCTATATCAAGAGGGGAAGTTTCAAAATCAAAAGATTACCAGTGCATGATGTGGGACAGCAAGAATCTAGAAGATACGTTATTATGAAAACCATACAGAGGGACACTGAGAGACTAGATATGGCTTTAAAGAAAATATACTGTTAATTACTAAGATGAATGCTATTTTGGGTGGTGGGGCAAACTTTTCTATAGATCTGGAGAATGGAATAGGACATCCTACTTGGAAATCCCCCCTTAAATCGATATTTAAAGATGAAATATTCAGTGGTGACTGTGAAATTAAGAAGTTTGCTTTGGAACTCTGTTGTTAGTGGTTCAGTCCCACTGTGTCTGCTAAAGTTCTTTACTCAAGTTGCAAGTCAGTCGATACTTTGTGAGTGAAATATGTAGACTAAAACTGAAGAAGCACCTTGTATGTGTGTATATGTATATATGTAAAGACACATATATCATCATCATCATTTAACGCCCATTTTCCATGCTGACTGGCCCTCGTGCCGGTAGCACGTAGAAGCACCCACTACACTCTTGGAGTGGCTAGTGTTAAGAAGGGCATCCAGCTGTATAAGCTCTGCTAGATCAGATTGGAGCCTGGTACAGCCATCCAGTTCGCCAGTCCTCAGTCAAATCATCCAACCCATGCTAGCATGGAAAGCGGACATGAAACGATGATGATGATATGTATGTATATATATATATATATATATATATATATATATATATATATATATATATATATATATATAAGTGTGTGTGTGTGTGTGTGTGTGTGTGTGTGTATAGGTATGTATATACTGTTCAACAACTATTGAAAAGTTTGCCAGACACACCGTAAAATAAGTAAATGAGTGGAAACTTTACCAGTGTGTGTGTTAAATAATAAGGCACTAAAAGAGAATGACTCTCCCCAAGCACAACAGAATATGCTTCAGTACATGAACTCACATAAAGAATCTTACAAACCAAATACAAAAACGAAATATATATAAATATATATATTCTTTCTTTTTCTTTTCTTTTATTCTTTTACTTGTTTCAGTCATATGACTGCGGCCATGCAGGAGCACCACCTTTAGTTGAGCAAATCGACTCCAGGACTTACTCTTTGGAAGCCTAGTACTTATTCTATTGGTCTCTTTTGCCGAACCGCTAGGTTACAGGGACATAAACACACCAGCATCAGTTGTCAAGTGATGTTGGGGGGGACAAACACAGACACAAATACACACACACACACACACACACACACACACACACACACACACACACACACACACATATATACGACAGGCTTCTTTCAGTTTTCATCTACCAAATCTACTCACAAGGCTTTGGTCAGCTCGAGTCTATAGTAGAAGACACTTGCCCAAGGTGCCACGACACAATACACATACACACACACATATATATATATATATATATACATTTATATACATATATACGCATTTCTAATTATATGTATGTATATGTGTGTGTGTGTATGTGTATATATATATCATCATCATCGTTTAACGTCCGCTTTCCATGCTAGCATGGGTTGGACGATTTGACTGAGGACTGGTGAAACCGGATGGCAACACCAGGCTCCAGTCTGATTTGGCAGAGTTTCTACAGCTGGATGCCCTTCCTAACGCCAACCACTCGTACCTATATGTGTGTATGTGTGTGCATGTGTTTGTTAACTTCAAAGAGCCTTGCTATCAAACACAGATGATGTCATATACTCCCAGTCAGCAATGAAAGCATTTCTGAGCTGTTCATTGTTCTATAAACTAAGGAATTGTTACCTTGCTGGGAAATGGGTGATGGTTAGTGATAGAAAGGGCATCTGGCTGAATCCCTGGATGAATTCTATGTGATCTATACAAAGATGGAATAGTGGACATCACATTAAATATGAATGACTACAATGACGATAGTAGTGGCAGCGACAGCAGCGACAGCAGCAACAACAATGGCGGCAAAGAAGTTGTGGAACGTAGTTTATTTCATTCTGTTGTTTTTGACTGTGTATTTAATTATATACATTACATCTTGTGAACTATTGACTTTTTTGTCTTCTGCTAATCTCATATTTTAATTTCCCGTAAGAAGACAGTTGAGCTAAATAGTAATTTATTTTCATTAATCTATATTCTGAGTTGAAATCTTGTTTGTTCTTTAGTTTGTTATAGCTATCATGGTTAAGGGCATCATGCTGATGTAATAAATACCTGTAATATCCTGGAGTCATGCCTATCGTATCCTGACTGTACTGCATCCAACAAAATTTATCTCAGAAGTGAATAACATTTTGTAGAAAGAGCATTAAATACATCATAATATCTTAATTGAATTTCTTTTTGCTTTTTTCTTTCTTTTTCCAGTACCATTTTCAAAACTGTGGGGACGTCTTTGTCTTTTACACTTTCATTTCAAGACAATAAGCACTTGTAAAATAGTCAATAAACTTTACTTTGAAAAAAACATTTGATTTGTACAATGGAATACATAATTAGTCTGCAGTGGAAACTGGATAATATCAAGTTGTTATAAGGCACTTGAGGGTAGGGAGTATAACTCTTACATCTTTGACTGTGATCATGTATTACATTAAAACCAGTGATAATTAGAATAAAACTATCTCATTTGGCTTTAATTTTCTCCATTCACTTCAAGAAGAATCATGAGAGATTTGAGTTAGTAAGATGATCACAAGTCTTTGTCAAACTTTACAGTCATGTACAGTGGCTTGGTATTGCAATTGTGCTTCCAGTTCATCTGATGTTAGTATTAGTTCTTCTTCAACTGCATGGCGATAATGGTAAGTATTTTCACTATCACAAATGATCAATTGTGGTGTTTTCAGCATCCTTCTTTGTTATACAAATATACTGGCATTTTGCTTGGGTCTTTCTTTTTACCATATACACCCCTATGTAATCCAACTGTATTGATCTCAATATATCAATAATTTGGTAACTACAAAATATAGATGCTGTATAGATGTTGTATTAGAGTCTTTCGATCTCTTAATTAGAGATTGTATATTAGCACTTCAAAAGAAAACTGGCTGAATAGATAAATTATTGGTTTTCTAAAATGACTGTGTGGTTGGGAAACCTGCTTCCCAACCACATGGTTTTGGGTTCAGTTTCACTGCATGGAACCTTAGGTAAGTGTCTTTTCTAAAATTCCAGGTAGACCAAAGCCATGCAAGTGGATTTGGTAGATGGAAACTGAAAAGAAAGCCTGTTGTATGTACGTACGTATGTACTTACATACATACACACACATACACACTCACACACACACGCACGTGTGCATGCACATACGCATGCATGAACATACACACAAACAAACAAACACATACATACATACATACATACATACACACACATACATACATACATACATACATACATTTCCAAAAATTTAGCACATAAATACATATGCATGCATCTAGACATAAAAACGCATCCATAAAACAAACATACAAATCTGCGCATACACTAATACCAAATACTGCACACACACACACACACATATGCACAAATACCTAGATGATGTTGATAAAAGTTCCAATGAAGGAGCCTTGAATCTATGTTAGAGTCCGGCTCTTTCTCTATGGACAAGAAATACAGAAATGAAACTGATTGATATACATACATATATATACAGGGTGTTTGAGCTGAACTTGAGAAAAATTAGCTAACATGGGGGACTGGAAACCACCTGAATATTGGAAAAAGGTTACCTGCATCATGATGATTGCATCAAAATGTCAACATCATGGCTGCTGTTCACTGTTCTGTGAACACTGTAATGGTTATAAGATATGACATGGACAAACCTGATGATGTCTCATGTGTCATGAAAATCAAGTTCCCCAAACTGTTATGGTCTTTGAGTGTGTCTCCAATTAAAGTGATATTATGTCACCCCACACCTTTGAACAGGGCCTTAGGCTCATTCAGACCGCTATGTGAGGCTGTTGGAGACTGTGGTCAAACTCTGGTTAAAGAGGGTTCCTGTTGGAGAGCCATATATGTGATAGCAGAATTCAGCTTCTTGATATATTTTCAGAAAGTGTCAGAAATAGTTGTCAGAGAATTTCTACGATTTCACCAACCCCAATTTTTGGCCTCCTAATTCCCCTGATAGTAATCCGATGGATTACTCTGTGTGGGGCATGGTTGAGAATGATACCAACATCTCTTCCTGCAACATCAAGGTCAAGCTGGCAGCCAGGATCAAAGAAGTGTTTGAAGATTTTCCCAAAGACACAGAGAAGCTCACATGTGCCAGGTTTTGGAGCCATCTTGAGGCCATGGTGTAACCTTCAGGCAGCTACTTTAAGTAAACAGTTATCTCCCAGGCATAATCTAATTGATATTTTAAAATTAAAAAAAAAAACTTCCACTTTTAGATGTTATAGGGTAATTGCGTTTTCTTTTATTTTTATGCAAACTGTCAAATATAGCCCAAACACTCTGTGTATGCATGCCTGCATGTGTGTGTGTGTGTGTGTGTGTGTGTGTGTGTGTGTGTGTGTGTGTGTGTGTGTATAGGGAGAATTCACAAAAAAAACCAAAGAGGAAGACAGGTGGTGTAGAAAACAAACAGATGTATTAGTATAATGTTCAGGAAGTGAAAAAGTCTTTAACATTTCGAGCTTACACTCTTCCACGGAAAGGAACACAGAAAGAAACAAGGAGAGAAACATGGAGAGAAAAAAATGGAATGTGTAGTGGCTAGTGATCTATCATGGTGAATGATATGTATATATATGCACACACGTGTTTGTGTGTCTGTGTCTGTGTGTGTGATTGTGTTTCTTTGTCTTGATAATGTGTCATGCAATCAGTGTCATCAATTTCCAGTATTCTGCAAAATCCTAACTGGCTACAGGACAATATCAGCATGTTTGGAAACAGGTGAAGGTTATCAATAGGAAGCTTCTATGCACTCCATCCAACCCACACAAGTATAGAAAATTGGATGTTAAAATAATGATAGTTTATTGTAGATATTCTACTATGTCTTGGGAGAGGAACCTTTTTTCTATGGAGGCCAGTTTCTCTTGCACACAGATAACCACCATATAATCTGGTAATGATTCCTGCAATAGATCAGCATTTATCCAAGTGGAGATTTATCTCTCTTCTTTGATCTTTGGGTGCCTTTCATTTAGTTGCATTTGAACATACTTGCTTCTTCTCACGTTTGTCTTTCATACACAGAAGATAAAGAAAGAATCAAACCCAATCTTGAAACTATGATTATGCCCCAAAATGTAATATTCTTCAAGTTTCAACTACTTAATTTAAAGGAAACAGTATTTATGATGACTAGTATATGTTTGTAGTATTCTTGCATATAGTGAGGACTTCTAATTTTGCTTCTCAAATGACGGTTATTTGTGTGTTCAGCTAGCTTATGAACGTGAACACAAACTTAATTCTGACAATAATGTAACAAGTATTCTTAAATATAGTTTACTCACTCTTTCCTATGTTCTCTGCTGAAGCACTTGATACAACAGTGTTCTATTCTAAGTGTTGACAGATTAAATATTTCATAAACTTAAAGACAAAGAGCCAATAGTTCAGTTTTTATGTATGACTTGAAGGGAAATACATAATATTACCCTTCAAGCCATATACAAGGACTGAACTATCGATTTCATATGTAGGTACAAGACCTCATACTTAAAGATTTGGGAAAATAATCTCATATAATATTCACATCTTAAATTACAAGAAATAGCAACAACTGACAATTAGTAGAAGTTTATAAAGTTGGTTCATTCAATATTGCAAACACATTTACTGAGAAAGAGACATGGGATTTTGTGATGTACATGCCTTTCCAAAGAATGTTAATGGTGCAAAGCATCTCAAATTGCTTCCCATATCTTACTATCACTTATCATTATTAGAAATATATAAGGCAGTAAGCTGGCAGAATCATTAACATGCCAGGCAAAATGCTTAGAAGCATTTTGTTAGCCTTTACATTTTGGTTTCAAATTCCATTGAGGTCAGCTTTGCCTTTCATTCTTTCGGGGCAATAAATTAAGTACCAGTCAAGTACTGGTGTCGATGTCATTGACTATCCTCTTCCCCTCAAATTCCAAGCCTTGTACCTATAATAGAAAAAATTATTAGAAATATATCACAAAATATTAAATGTAAAATTTCCCCAAGTTTTCTCATATTATATTACATATTAAAAGATTCTGTGGAACGTCTTAGTGAACAACTATGTTTTCATTTATAGTTAGAACCTTTACATACACACTAATGCCATTACAGAAGACGTGGGGATAACAACTTTCCACTTCCCTTATGTAAATCTGACCATCCTTCACAATGCAACAATTATATTATTTTTTTTTAAATTGTCTTTCACTCAATGAAATATTGGACAGCAAACAGAAAAAAATATTAGCGTTAAAAAGTTGAAGGTGATGCTGGGTTAGACGGAGGTCAGTTAATCTAGTTTAGAGAGGGTAGGTTATTAGTTGGGAATAAGACAGATGACAAAACTTAGGGTGTTAGAAATAAAGAAAAAATTTCAAACTAACTCTGCGAGTTAACAATATCATAAATGTAGAAGACAGTTAAAGTGGTTGGAAGAAACATTAAAATACAATATAAGAAATAATATAGACAACTAATAAAAGTAACATTAAAAGTAACATATAATCATGAATATATATGTTTCTGAACTGACAATATCAGTTTTTAGTATAGTAATATATCATGTAGTGATTGTTGTTGTGGTGATGGTGAGATGTATGGACATCTTCAAGGTACCTATGCATAAAGTTGTATTTTGCCAAGATTTGTTTCATAGTGGAAAATATATTTTGATTTTGTAAACAAGAGATTTTGAAATATTTAGATGCCTACCCCATTACCTAAGGTAGAGAAAATATCAGTCTTTTAGACATTTATATTATTTGTTTGTTTTTTTAAATTATTGCTTGCTTTATATTCAAGATGGTTCCTTCATGTAGGGGAGCAGTAAAATGTACTAGTCAGATGTGTGGAAGGTAAATGAATATATTTGAACAAACTGATATAGCAAATACTTATATTCTAGCATATGGAAAAAAATAACATTTTTATAACATTAATAGCAATAGTGGCAATTTTGCTAGCAAAGCTAATCAGAAGAAATACTCAATATAGTTTGGTTCTTATATGGGAAAAGCAAAGCACATGGATGAGATATGTTCAGAGTGACAATGCTCCCTTGCTACCCACATATTATAGTGAAGAACAAGAGGAGAACAATATAATTCTGTGCTGCAGCACAGAATTTTGTCAGTGAACAGGTCGCGGTCTCAAAGCGACGAAAATATTTTGACAAATTAAATTTAAATGTTGAAGTGAATCTAACGGATTTTGTGTGTTATTTTAAATGGCTTATAAACACCTTCCACGCTGCAATTGTTTTCGTTCCAGCACACGATCTCAGATCAGGTCACTTGCTATGCAAGTACATCTCCGTAATATAATTCTGTTTTTCCATAAAAAGGTTTCCATTCAACCACTAAGAAACAAGTAAAATTCTTATAGAGAAAATATTGGTCTTCTAAATATTTATATTAATTTTCTTTAAACTATTACTTACTAGTTATTCAAGATCACTTCTTCTTATGGAGAGACAGTTTTGAAACAATAACACAGAGTTTGTAAAAAATTATGTGTCTTTGTATATTTCAATGTGTGAGATTGGACACATTGAAGTTTATGCTTGGCTTTTAAGATTAAAGTGTCTGGGAACCCATCACATAAATGGGTGTTGTTTTGTATGAATTTGTAAATAAATTTGATTGGTTGAATAATTAGAAAGATTTACTTGTCATTAACAAGAAATTGGTCAAAAAGCAACTTATAAATGAAGTTAAAACTGGAATGCCAGATGTGACATCACAGAACGTCATTGGCACAAATTTCCATGTATGGGTGAGGACTTCCAGAATATTACCGTTTATTATGAGTTCCTGGGAAAAAGGTAGAATATGTGTTGTGGCGCGATGTAGTAATAGCCCATCAGACAGTGTTTCTCTGCACAATTTTCCCAAGGATCAGTGACTGCTGAGTGGTCTGGACCCTAGCAGTACACTATGGTTTGATTGGAGCATTTTAACCCAGGCTGTTTTGAAGTGCAGTATTCACTTACGAAAGAGTTCAGAATAAATAACAAGAAATGTTTATGCCCAGGATCTGTACCATCTATTTATCTCAAAAGGAAACTGGACGATCTCAATGAGGCATGCTTGTCAACCACTATCCCCACACCAGAATGCCCAACTGTTGTGAAAAGGGGAAGAAACAAGGCATGTATTGTTTTTTTATCACTTGTGATTGTTGCATATAACTCCAGGACCACAAATTTCTATATTACATGAAAAAATGAATTATAAATTAAGTTTTGGGAGAGTGGTCCGATAAACCTCAAAAGGCCATGCTAAATAGCCTATCTCAGGACATCACTTCACTTATAAATTAACATATATAGTTGTGTTTTATGTTTTGATAAGTAATTAAAATGCTTGTAGGCCAATATAAGATAGGATAAACTAAAGGTAAATAACAACAGGCCAATGTATAACACACTACTGGTGCAAGGGGTGTTCATTCTTATACATTTTATTGTGTATGCATATCTTTGAGTAAAAGCCATTTAAGAACCTTCTGTCCAAAGTTGAAAACGTTAAAAGCAGGTGAATTCATCAGAAATAACAGCAGGCTTCTGGGTGAAGACCAAGGCTGTTTCTATTGCTTTTCTCACAACATCACTATCCCAGTTCTAAGGATACTTGAAACAAGTGGAAGAAAAGAAATGAAATACTTCATCCTTAGTGCCAGTGGGACCAGAGCTAATGAAATAAGAAACAGAGAAACAGAGGGGTCTCCTACTCAAGTACAGAACTGGCAAGGGGTTACAAGCAGTAGTGTTACAACATTGTCTTAGGACAACAGGTAAGAGATGAAGACTAGCAAAGGGTTGGAGACTGTTGGGGGCCATAAAAAAGAAGAAAGAAGTAGCAAAAAGAAATAATGAGCCAAACTAGAGGCAAACAGGTTGCTGCAGTCCCTTACCAATTGTGTCTAATGACCTAAAGAGCTAGAACTCTATGGTCATCTAAAGTGATAACAAAGCTCTAATGTAATCTTCTGAATAACTTGTAGTGATGCTTGGAATTCAAAACCATGATATCTTAATAACAAGTAAAAGGTCACGATATATCAGATAATTTTTGCCTTGTATTCTGACCAATCTGACCGATGCATTTGTGTGATCACATGATTTGATTGGAAATTTCCACACAGTTTCTCATCAAAATATGGACATACATTGACATGAATAGGAAAGACAAATCAGAGAAGAGAGAAATTTAACAAAGTTCATTAGAGATATTCTCATTTTATTGGCTGCCATGTTCAAACAACATCTCATCAACACATATACACACTCCTAGTATACAGCTTAACATTCTCAGCAGATAATGTGTGAGATGGCTTTACGTAAATAAATGTGATTTGCTGAAAACTTTTTATGGTGCCATGGTTTCTATATGTGAACAACACTCAGTCTAATCAAATATCCATTACCCACTTTAACCAAGCCACAAACCTAAAGAAGAATGAAAATCATCCTGAGATAACTAGGTTAGGCATCAAAACACTGAACCCTCAAACAATTTGATGATAAAAACATCTCCAGTCTTTCTCGAAGTAAGGGAGCACTCCTCCGAAGAGTGAGACCATTGTCAGCTTGGCTGATGTTATGAGTGCTCAAAAACAATTTTGGAAGCTGAAGTTTCTCTGAGTGAGCAGATGTGAGGGGTTGTCCTTATACTTCCCACTTATTTGTAGGTCAGTTAACCTATTTACTTTTGTGTACTAAAACCTTGTCTTAATTTATTGTCTTATATTTTGTCACCTACCCGCCATGCATGCACGACAGATTGTAAATAATTTAAGAAGAAAACTTGGTGTAAGAGATGTCAGATGTTATGTACAAGAGAGAAGACCACACTAGTTTGCTCATGTGATGCGCATGGATTAGGACAGCTGCATAAAAAAGTGCTGAGTTTTAATAGTGGAAGGAACCTGTGGAAGGGGTAGACCAATGAAGGCATTGGACAAAGTGGTGAGAAAAGTTCTTTGGATGCTGGGCTTCTCTGAGGAAATGATAAGGGGTTCGGAATTGCGGCAGTTTGTTGTACTTAAGAAGACATACCAATCTAAGTAAAATCCATAATACAGGCTTGTCCTTTACAGGTACTGGTGCCACATAAAAGCGGTCAGCACACTCTGTAAAGTGGTTGGTGCTAGAAAGGGCATCCAGGCATAGAAATTATAAACAATTGGTGTCTGGACAGCTCCCTGGCTGACCAGCTCCATGTCAAGCCATCCAACCTATGTCAGCATGGAAAGTGGGCATCAATGATGATGATGATATATATATATATATATATATATATATATATATATATATATATATGTATATATATATATATATATATATATATATATATATATATATATATATATATATATATACACACACACATAGATACATATATTAGTGTATATGTATATATGTAGATGTAAAAGCAAGTGAAATTATTGTTGTGATCATTGTCAGTGTCACATATCTGGCACCCATGCTGGTCACGCAAAAAAAGCACCTTTCGAGCATTGGGCCTTATGGGGGCAATGTGGCCAATGCTGGTTTCACAGAACTAGCAACCATGTCGGCAACACATAAAAAAGCACCTTCTGAGCTTTGGGCTCAAGTCATGGAAGCAATGACAAGTGACCAAGCTCTTTGGCAATATGTTGTACTTGAGAAGGAAGATCCCTCAAGCCGAGTGAAATCGTAGTTTTGGGAGATAGTGGTGACACGCAACTGGCACCCATGCTGATAGCACGTAAAAGCACCCATTACACTCTTGGAGTGGTTGGCATTAGGAAGGGTATTCAGCCATAGAAACCATGCCTAATCAGATTAGAATCTGGTGCAGCCCTCAGCTTACCAGACCTGGTCAAACCGTCCAACCCATGCCAGCATGGACAATGAACGTTAAATGATAATAATGATGATGATGAATATATATATATATATATATATATATATGTATACACACACACACACACACACACACACACGCACATATATATATATATATATATATATATACACACATATATATATACATATATATATGTGTGTGTGTGTGTAATGTATTATATGGTTTGTAACTCTTTTTGCATGACATATTTTGTATTGCATGTATGGGCCCTTGAGGCCAATAAATAAAAGATTGCTATTGCTGATGTTGTTGTTATTACCACTACTGTTAAACAGATGAGTATAACAAAATACAAACATCGAACATTATCAGTAAAGATTCATTTCAGATATACAGATCTTTAAAATTAACACAGCCTGCCAACATATAATCATTTGTTATTTGCTCTCATGCATTTCAGAAAATATTAAGTGGTCACTTGAGACCAGTCAAATTTATTTTTTGTATTGATTTACCAGTATAGATTAGGAAATAAATATCTTATCAATAAGAGACATGAAATCCATCTTCTACTCATCAGAAAAGAAAACCAAGCTGAAAAATTTGGTTACAAAACTAAATCGTATTTATTCAGTGTAGTCTTATATGATTGAAAAAAAAAATTAAAAAATCTTCAGCAAATTATAAAGTATATCCCCCAATAAAAGAAACATACACAATGCAATCATCCACTTGTATATTTTAGTTGCGGTATTTTCTGTAGATGCTAGCGGACAATCATAGCCACGCATGCACAAATGTGTTTGCTCACCCATGTGTTAGCAGATTCATAGTTGAATAAACAGTACCGCTAGCAATGAACTAATTACACACTATTGATCAGTGAATTTGAGCAACTTGCTCATCAAACAACACAGCCAATCAATAGTTGAGTTTTTGTTTGTCATTTTCTTCTCAATCTTTTTCTCCCTTTATCTACCAAAATTATACAAATTAAAACAAAATAAAAATAATATTGAAGTATTTCAAATGAAATAAGCTTCAGGTTTCCAAACTTTAAGTAAATATTTCAGAAATTCAACTAAACTTTATTTCTTATTAGAATTTGTCTGATGTTAATTATTTGTGGTCAAATTAAATTTTCCCTATATTTATTTTTCATATGTTGGATGGTTAGATTAATAAAAGAAAAATACCTTGTTTTATCGCAAAATGTTTCCCTGCCTATCTAACATCAATCATAATTATTAAATAATGTTGGAACTTCTTTTCAGCAAGATAAATTGATCAGTTAAATATATGTCTTCTACTTGTATATTTCAATCAATTTCAAATTGAACATCTACAAATGCAGAAATTAAACAATGTATATATAGAAACTAAAAAAATATTAATCAGTTTATATATGCTGGTAAGATTTATCTAATCAATTTTCAATAAATCTATAAGAAAAATGACTTAAACAATTATCATAAATTAATTTTTCAAGTTTCTCTAATTCAACAAATTTACAGGAAAAACATGGGATTTAATAAAGTCTTCATAGGTTAATATCAACCCAGCAATATGTAACTCAGTCTCAGATTGTGTACAATATAAAAATAATATTTATGTGTATCAAAAGTAAAGCTTTTATCAGTAAACGAAAAGCAGTTTAGTTATTTAGTTATCATCGATGTGACTCATCGTTGTCATTGTTGTCATCATTCACGTCATTGTCTTTATTATCAATATTATCATCAGCATCAACATCGCTGTTTTTAAATGACAGCTTTTCAATACTCGCCTTGGACAGATGAAATTTTCTGAAGTAGATTTTCAATGGTTGGGCACACTTCCAGACCGGTTTTCATGGTAGATTATAAACAAACAACACTGCCTGTATGATGAAGATACTTCTTAACAATTACAATCTGATATCATGGCAAAATCACACACACACGCACACACAAACACACACACACACACACACACACACACACACACACACACATACACACACACATGCATGCATCTGTAAAAACCATGCCATAACTAACCTCGCCTGTGCTAGTGCCACGTAAAAAGCACTGAGACCTCTCTGCTGAATGGTTGGTGTTAGGAAAAGCATCCAGCCATAAAAACCATGCCAAAACAGACATAGTAGCCTAGGGTTTCCTACCTGGCTGGCTCTTGTCAACTGTCCTGCCTATGCATGCATTGAAGACAAATGTTAAACAATGATGATGATGATATATATATATATATATATATATATATATATATATTACAGGGGTTGGACAAAATAATGGAAACACCTTAAAATTTCAAACAAATTTATTTTAATATAGGGTAGGTCTGCTTTTCACAGTAAGTACAGCATGAATTCTATGAGGTACGGACTTGTACAAAGTTTGAATAGTTTCAAAGGAATTTTACTCTATTCTTCAGCTAAAACAGTCTCCAGTTCTTATAGTGATTATGGCGGAGGATATTGACACCTTACTTGTTTTTCTAAAATTCACCATAAATGTTCAATAATATTGAGATCTGGGGACTGCAGTGGCCAGATAAGCTGTTCAACTTCCCTAGAATTGTTCCTTTTGCCATTCAGTAACAACTTTAGCTGTGTGAATTGGAGCATTATCATCTTGAAAGATTGTGTTTCCCTTCGGAAACAGTTCCACAGCCATAGGATGAATTTGATCAGATAAAATGCTTAAATAGTTTTGACTGTTGATTCTACATGAAGGGAAAGCATTAGGCTGGTGGATTTCCAAGATATAGCCACCCCCAGATCATCACGGATCCTCCTTAATGTTTAACAGTTGGAAGAAGGCAGTCTGGGTCAAATGCTTCTTTTGGCTGTCCCCACACATATACTCAGCCGGTAGTCAGAAATAAAATAAAGGATGACTCATCCGAGAAAATAGCATTTTTCTACTGCTCTAGGGACCAATTCTGTAGGTTTTTAATCCACTCTAAACACTTAGCAACGTTTGTTTTTGAAAGTAATGGTTTTTTGATTGCTGCCCTCCCGTGAAATCCGGCTTTGTGCAGCTCCCAGCAAACAGTTTTTGTGGAAACTAGGTTCTCGAGATGGTCATTAAGCTCTGCAGTAATTTTGGGAACTGTACTTTTGTGATCCTTTCTAACAATTCGCATAAGAGTCCTACTGTCCCTATCTGAAAGTTTTGGTTTTCTTCCAGAGTTTTGTTTCGACGAGGAGGTTTTTCTCTCTTTCTCAAAGGCTGTCATTACTTTCAAGACAATACTTCTTGATACACCAAACATTTCGGGTGTTTTTGTTACACTAGCACTTGCCATATGAGCCCCAACAATTTGACCTCTTTAAAAGTCTGATAGATCTGTCATTTCAATGAATTTTAATTACCTTTTTCTGATGATATCTGAAAAGAATCAGCAATTTTAACAAAACATTAAGCAACACTAATAATAAATAAAAAAACATAAAAATGAACAAGCTTTTGACAGTTTTATAGATATTTCAAAATTATGATGTTAGGTGTTTCCATTATTTTGTTTAACCCCTGTATATATGACAAGCTTCTTTCAGTTTCTGTCAATGAAATTTACTCACAACCTATTGGTCAGTTTAAAGCTATAGCAGAAGACACTTGCTCAAGGTGCCACACTGTGGGAATGAACCTAAAACCACATCAGTGCAAACTTCTTAATCACATAGCCATGATTTAGATTGAATTTTTTTTTAATTTAAAGTAATGTGGAATAGAATATAACTTAGAGTGTCAAAAGAGTTTCTCAGATATGCACTGAGATAAGCTACTTTATGTTATTCTTAGTCAATCTACTTAAAAACTGGTTGAAACACAGGCAGCATCTCAGAAGTTAACATAACCATAAGCTCATTTGCAACAAAACAAAGCTTGTGTATCATCGTAAGGTCATTTAGCACAATGGAAACTAAAAATAATCAGTCTGTATCACTTAGGCCAGGAAAAGAAACTCAATATTTCCACTTAATAGAAAAATTACTTGTATTATGTATGATTGATTGAGACATCTTTTACTTACATCACCTTCTTCATATTCCAGCAGAAAATAACAAAATACTTTATTATCATATGCCATATAACTGCAATTAAAAAAGATATCAGATATGAATTAATAGAATAGCTTGGAATGTTGCAAAATTAAATTCAAAGACAAAGTTTTTGGCAGTGTGACTGCAATATTAATAAAAAATATTGATGGAAATGAAATTATTTACAAGAGAAATAGCATTAAAATAATTATAAAGAACAACAAAATCTCTTTACCACATAGCAAATTGAATGTAACACAGATACCTTGTAATTCCTCAAGAAACAATACTACACAGACATCAAGAATATAAAGTTTAGCTTGTGGTTCATAAAAAAATAATTGTATATAATATAACTTAAGTAATATTAATACTGATAGTAATAAGGATTCCGATGATTTCTTTAAACCATAAACCATTTGTGAAAACCAATTATCACTGCTGACGTGGGGCAGGGGACAAATGTGGGAGTTCCACTGGGCAACTGATTCAGGGGTTTATCCAAAAGAAAAATGGTCTGAACAATTATCATAAATTAATCTTGTAGTAACGCCTTGTCCCGTGCGCATGCGTAGTCATCAATATCCAAGTTTGGCGCCCTTATTCATTCTCTTTCTCGGCTGGCCGACCATGAGCTCAGACGTCCAACAGAGCTCTCTCACATATCAGCACCAGAGCTTCACAAATAACCACTCTGTAAATAAATATTGTTGTGTTGATGGATCGGAATCTGCGTTTCGTTGTTTCTTCAGAATTTAATATAGGAAAGCGGGTGTACACCTAATGGTGTATAACTACTTTCCTATAATCTTTTAGGTCTGTCAAATTTAACGAATTTAAAAATAAAAAATAAAAGGATCTACCAAAAGGTCTCTTGCAGTATTACATAGGCCACTTTCACTTTGAAAATTCCCCACAACACATTGGAATTTAACTAGAAAATATTTGTAGACTACAGATGTCATTCTCACCAGGGTTGTTTCAGTTACCATCTTTAGTGCATACTCAAAACCTATTGTTCATATTTCTTAGTCATTTTGTAGTATATATTCACTCAGCCCAGCATTCACATTTGAGACAAAGGTGTATTTCAGGAGTATTTCTGTGTATTAATGTTATTATTGTTGTTATTGTTGTTGCTTTTATTTGAAGCTGGTGACATTGTGTCTGTGATTTGATAGTTGTTGTTGCCGCTGGTTTGCATTCTGTTTTGCCGCCCATTGACATTTCTGCATTTTGTAGTAAGATGAATACCAATGGCCGTTTTTCCTCTTCACAACTTCAGTTTGCTATTATCCAGCACTTTTTCCTTTCATCATTTAATGAGCATCTGAAGGAGACTACGTAATTGGAGAAAAATGAAAAAACCTGATTGATACTTGTGTGTGTACATGTGTCATCTGTGTTGACATTGGTATTGTTATTTGGAAAACTGCATTCTGCTGCTGACGTATGCATAAACACTCTGCTTCAGTACCTTGGCGTAGATTTGGGTACCTGTTACTGTTGCAGTTTCAGTATTACTGCTGCGTCTTTTTCTGTGTGTTGCAACTTCTGTTATTACTGTTACTGCTTCTGTGTAGTTGTGTTGTAGCTTATTATTGTTGCTGTTGTTAAATTGCAGTTGTAGCTGCATTGTTGGCAGCAGTGCAGGTCAATGTTCACTTGGTCTCTGTGATGCATACAGGGCCTACAGACATTTGGTGTTAACACATGTGTGGCACTTGGTCATCTGTTATCTACTATAACATGTAGTTCATTTCCATTTCGAGGACTATTTGGTCAGGGATCTTGTCCAAGTTTCTAGTTGTACCTGGATCAAGAAACCCAATGTCAATTCCAGACCATTTTTCTTTTTCACACCCATAATTGTATTCTCTTTCTCTAGAACAGATTCCACCAGGTACTAGATATTCAATCTCATCAGCCTATTCATCACTTTCATCTTCATCACTTTCTAACCCAAATATTTTGGAATGAGGCTGAAATCTTCAATCTTAGATGAAAGACTTCCACTTTTTCCTTTCACCTAGCATTGAATCTTTTTCCTTTCTTTACCATTATGAGAGTGACCCTTTATACTTATGTATATTACCATTCACTTAATCATTTCCCCTAAGAAATGTGGGCTCTGACTTATGCAGACATACTTGTTGTCTCTCTTCTTAGCAAACATTTTGACCACTCATAAATCTGACCATTTCTCATCTAGAGGGTGCAGCCTTTATAGTGTTCTTATTGTAGGTACTGTTCATACCATTCACACTCATGCATCCAGCTCTTCCTTACTCAATCTACTCCAGAAAGGTGCACCCAAAGACAACCATCAGCATATTTTTGTTTTGGCTAAGGCAACAAAACTTCAATATCTTCCTAGTATTACCATTTCAAACTGTTATAAATTACTGGCATAATTTTCACTAAAAGGCTGTCATCCAAGTGTTTTTGGAAGTTCTATTAAATCCACTTCATTCAGTACCTCCGTATCCTTTTTATAAGTCAGAGTTATCAGCATTCCAACAGTGACCATATTGTTCTGCCTCATCTCTGTAAAATCTATGACATTGTCCTGTGGAAAGGACTCTGCTTCATTCATTCAAGCTGTCTTCTGTTAGGGGTTATCCTTTTTTGGGATGGATTTGTCCCATATTTTGTCTTTTGCACCTTTTCTGACAATTTGGAAATCTTTCTTAGTTTCCATATCCTCTGCCTCATTACAATACATGCCGCTGGTTTTGACAGGAAGAAGGGCTGTGTGCTCAGTAGACTCTGAGACCAAGCATAAGGTGAACTTCTTCACCATCTTCAGAACTGTGGTCTATGTTGCTTTAGACACTAGCACTTGTGGTTGGTGTCTCTACTATTATCCACCCAGTTTCTCTTCACTTTTTTCAGTTATACCTCATCCTCTGAGTATGATGATATTAATCAGAAAGAGAGTGAGGTAACTTATTTTGGTCTTGGAAAAGTCTGCTAGTCTGGTCTTCTCAGTGAGCAAAAGTTCCTTGGAAGGTCCTTTCAGAATGTTCTTGTCTACAAGTATCTTCAAGTGATCTACTGTCAGAATTGAACTTAACATTCAGTGTGTCTTGAGCTTGAGCTTACATTCTATTTGTATTTTTTAGAGCTTTTTTCCCTATGTGCTTCAACACCATGTTGTTAACATTTGCAATAGTGATGTTGATGAGGTGCAGTTCTTGTGAGCTTAACTATTAATGTTGTTTTTGTTGTTTCTCTTGGTGTTTTTGCTGCAATTGTTGTGATTCTTGTTGGTTGTTTTACTTGTTGGTTGTTTCTTGTTGGTTGTTTTACTTGTTGGTTGTTTCTTGTTGGTTGTTTCACTTGTTGATGTGGTTGTAGGTTTGGTTCCTGTTGTGACAGTACTGTTTAGTTTAGTTGTTGATAGTGCCAGGCTTTCTAATGGGCTTTCTATTGCTTTGCTGATCTTTCAGGGTTTGGAGATTGCCTCTTTGATTATATTTCCATTTTCCTGTTTCTCAGAACAACAATGACAAATGTTGATGGGCTTGTTTTAAGCTTTTCACATGGCAAGATCTTCAAGTCAGAGAAGCTTGAAGTTCCATTTCCTGTTCCTCTGAACAACAAAGATAAATACTGATGGTCTTGTTTTAAGCTTTTCACATGACAAGGTCTTGGGCCAGAGAAGCTTGAAATAAAGAGAAGAGGTATATATGAATATGTGAGTGTGTATTTGTGCTTTGGTGACCTTGCAAGAAAGGAGGCAAGGAGCTTTTTTTTACTGTAACAGTAACAGTGAAATTATTTTTCTGAGCTGTGGTATTGATCTCTGCTATTATCAGGAAAGAAAATGTCTCCTGATTAAAGCATCAGTCCCAACAGGCAATAATATATCTCTGAAAGGAATGTAGAAATTATCCAAATACAATTATCTGGTAAGAGACTAGAAAATAGGGACTGGGAAGAGAAACAGTCCCTATAATAACAGGTGTCTTGACAATGATTAAAAAAAGGCAAGCAAATACAAAACTAAAACCCCAGGACTTAAAAATATACATAATATCTAGATAATAGGACTACTAGGTGCTGCACATCTATTGTGTAGAGTACTTTCAATATAATAGAAATTGCAAAATCAAAACAAAACACTATGTATACACAAGACACACAAAGCTGTGCTTAATACTACAGTGAAAGCCTGCAATTAAAATAAGACTACAGAAAAATATTAATAATACATTGCTGGTTTAATAACAATGCTATTGATACAGAGCAACATTGTGGAATAAGACTTCTTCATACAAATGAATTGTCTGACAGAAGAATGCTAATAAGTTTTACAATGATTTTATTTAGTACTGTTATATTCATTATTTATTTACACAGAAATAACAAAAATGAGTATGAAAACAGCATTTCAGGTAAACATAAAAATATGAATGTTAAGTTCAATTCTGACTGCAGACCAATTAAAAATATTAGAAGTAACCTTTCTCTCTAAAATGCAGCAAAGAGTAAACATTAATTCAATCTCACAGACTGTGTAAATCCTACCAATCTTATCCTTGAAAAGAAAGTGAAATGACATAAAGAACATGGTTGTATTTGTGGTTGATGTTTTTGTTTTTCTTCCTTGCCTAAAGATTTACACAACAAATTTGGTTTCTTTAAGACATAAAAAATCAATTTAATTTTGTGGTCAACAGTAATAAGTTTGTGAAGAAATATGAAGTGATCATAACATGTTCACGCTTTGCTTATAGTTATAACTAGATAACATCAGCAGACCAAACAATATCAAGATGAAATCTAATTTAAAGTGAATCTGAAACTTGATGCTACAATATCTGCAAGCTATAATCAATAAAGTTGTTGCAGTGATTTAGTCAGTAAAAACATTGAATCATTTCATCAATGATTTTAATGTTGCTTTGTTGCTCTAAATGGAGCCATAACTGCTGATAAGAAGAAACAGAAGGAATAGAAAGTATTTGTAGTATTACAGGAGTAGAGTAATAATAATAATAATAACAACAACAACTGAAAGGAAACAACATTTATATTACAGTTGGGGACAAGGAATCAACAAAGAAACTCCTATGTGATGATTTGACTTGCTAGGAGAAGCAACAAAAATCTCCTTATCTT